>NW_026698284.1:0-111174 GCF_030435755.1 Ochotona princeps
TATCTGAAAAACGGCTGTGGCGCTGAAGTTGCCTGTGAATGTGGGAGTTGGTGGCATGTGGAAACCCGCATGTGGAGCATTCGTTTGTGTGGGAATGCTCTACCAGGTTCATTCCTAGATAATGCACTCAAAGAGCACTAAGCATAGAGTGTGAAAACTGAGTTTCCTTGAGAGCTGCTTGGAAGCCTGATGGTGTGTGAAGTTAGTGAGCCAAATGGAGTTGTTCTCCCACAAGAACCACTCGGCTGATCCTTCCTTCAATATGCCCTTCACCAACATGCAGTGTTTCCTTGATTGAATTAGCTCTCACACCAATATTTGCGTCTAGAGCCTTTGCATTGAGGGCTATCTGAAACGGCTGTGGCGCTGAAGTTGCCTGTGAATGTGGAGTTGGTGGCATGTGAAACCCGCATGTGGAGCATTCGTTTGTGTGGATGCTCTACCAGGTTCATTCTAGATAATGCACTCAAAGGGCACTAAGCATAGAGTGTGAAAACTGAGTTTCCTTGAGAGCTGCTTGGAAGCCTGATGGTGTGTGAAGTTAGGTGAGCCAAATGGAGTTGTTCTCCACAAGAACCACTCGGCTGATTCTTCTTCAATATGCCCTTCACCAACATGCAGTGTTTCCTTGATTGAATTAGCTCTCACACCAATATTTGCGTCTAGATCTTAGCATGAGGGCCTATCTGAAAACGGCTGTGGCGCTGAAGTTGCCTGTGAATGGAGTTGGTGGCATGTGAAACCCGCATGTGGAGCATTCGTTTGTGTGGGATGCTCTACCAGGTTCATTCCTAGATAATTGCACTCAAAGGGCACTAAGCATAGAGTGTGAAAACTGAGTTTCCTTGAGAGCTGCTTGGAAGCCTGATGGTGTGTGAAGTTAGTGAGCCAAATGGAGTGTTCTCCCACAAGAACCACTCGGCTGATCCTTCTTCAATATGCCCTTCACCAACATGCAGTGTTTCCTTGATTGAATTAGCTCTCACACCAATAATTTGCGTCTAGAGCCTTTGCATTGAGGGCTATCTGAAAAACGGCTGTGGCGCTGAAGTTGCCTGTGAATGTGGAGTTGGTGGCATGTGAAAACCGCATGTGAGCATTCGTTTGTGTGGGATGCTCTACCAGGTTCATTCCCTGATAATGCACTCAAAGGGCACTAAGCATAGAGTGTGAAAACTGAGTTTCCTTGAGAGCTGCTTGGAAGCCTGATGGTGTGTGAAGTTAGTGAGCCAAATGGAGTTGTTCTCCCACAAGAACCACTCGGCTGATCCTTCTTCATATGCCCTTCACCAACATGCAGTGTTTCCTTGATTGAATTAGCTCTCACACCAATATTTGCGTCTAGAGCCTTTGCATTGAGGGCCTATCTGAAACGGCTGTGGCGCTGAAGTTTGGCCTGTGAATGTGGAGTTGGTGGCATGTGAAACCCGCATGTGGAGCATTCGTTTGTGGGGATGCTCTACCAGGTTCATTCCTAGATAATGCACTCAAAGGGCACTAAGCATAGGAGTGGTGAAAACTGAGTTTCCTTGAGAGCTGCTTGGAAGCCTGATGGTGTGTGAAGTTAGTGAGCCAAATGGAGTTGTTCTCCCACAAGAACCACTCGGCTGTTCTTCTTCAATATGCCCTTCACCAACATGCAGTGTTTCCTTGATTGAATTAGCTCTCACACCAATTATTTGCGTCTAGAGCCTTTGCATTGAGGGCTATCTGAAAACGGCTGTGGCGCTGAAGTTGCCTGTGAATGTGGAGTTGGTGGCATGTGAAACCCGCATGTGGAGCATTCGTTTGTGTGGGATGCTCTACCAGGTTCATTCCTAGATAATGCACTCAAAGGGCACTAAGCATAGAGTGTGAAAACTGAGTTTCCTTGAGAGCTGCTTGGAAGCCTGATGGTGTGTGAAGTTAGTGAGCCAAATGGAGTTTGTTCTCCCACAAGAACCACTCGGCTGATTCTTCTTCAATATGCCCTTCACCAACATGCAGTGTTTCCTTGATTGAATTAGCTCTCACACCAATATTTGCGTCTAGAGCCTTTGCATTGAGGGCTATCTGAAAACGGCTGTGGCGCTGAAGTTGCCTGTGAATGTGGAGTTGGTGGCATGTGAAACCCGCATGTGGAGCATTCGTTTGTGTGGGATGCTCTACCAGGTTCATTCCTAGATAATGCACTCAAAGGGCACTAAGCATAGAGTGTGAAAACTGAGTTTCCTTGAGAGCTGCTTGGAAGCCTGATTGGTGTGTGAAGTTAGTGAGCCAAATGGAGTTGTTCTCCACAAGAACCACTCGGCTGATCCTTCTTCAAATATGCCCTTCACCAACATGCAGTGTTTCCTTGATTGAATTTAGCTCTCACACCAATATTGCGGTCAAGAGCCTTTGCATTGAGGGCTATCTGAAAACGGCTGTGGCGCTGAAGTTGCTCTGTGAATGTGGAGTTTGGTGGGCATGTGAAACCCGCATGTGGAGCATTCGTTTGTGTGGGGATGCTCTACCAGGTTCATTCCTAGATAATGCACTCAAAGGGCACTAAGCATAGAGTGTGAAAACTGAGTTTCCTTGAGAGCTGCTTGGAAGCCTGATGGTGTGTGAAGTTAGTGAGCCAAATGGAGTTGTTCTCCCACAAGAACCACTCGGCTGATTCCTTCTTCAATATGCCCTTCACCAACATGCAGTGTTTCCTTGATTGAATTAGCTCTCACACCAATATTTGCGTCTAGAGCCTTTGCATTGAGGGCTATCTGAAAACGGCGGTGGCGCTGAAGTTTGCCTGTGAATGTGGAGTTGGTGGCATGTGAAACCCGCATGTGGAGCATTCGTTTGTGTGGGATGCTCTACCAGGGTTCATTCCTAGATAATGCACTCAAAGGGCACTAAGCATAGAGTGTGAAAACTGAGTTTTCCTTGAGAGCTGCTTGGAAGCCTGATGGTGTGTGAAGTTAGTGAGCCAAATGGAGTTGTTCTCCCACAAGAACCACTGGGCTGATCCTTCTTCAATATGCCCTTCACCAACATGCAGTGTTTCCTTGATTGAATTAGCTCTCACACCAATATTTGCGTCTAGAGCCTTTGCATTGAGGGCTATCTGAAACGGCTGTGGCGCTGAAGTTGCCTGTGAATGTGGAGTTGGTGGCATGTGAAACCCGCATGTGGAGCATTCGTTTGTGTGGGATGCTCTACCAGGTTCATTCCTAGATAATGCCACTCAAAGGGCACTAAGCATAGAGTGTGAAAACTGAGTTTCTTGAGAGCTGCTTGGAAGCCTGATGGTGTGTGAAGTTAGTGAGCCAAATGGAGTTGTTCTCCCACAAGAACCACTCGGCTTGATCCTTCTTCAATATGCCCTTCACCAACATGCAGTGTTTCCCTTGATTGAATTAGCTCTCACACCAATATTTGCGTCTAGAGCCTTTGCATTGAGGGCTATCTGAAAACGGCTGTGGCGCTGAAGTTGCCTGTGAATGTGGAGTTGGTGGCATGTGAAACCCGCATGTGGAGCATTCGTTTGTGTGGGATGCTGACAAAGCTTATTTCAGTCCTAGGTACACAAAGAGCACTAAGCATAGAGAGTGAAAACTGAGTTTCCTTGAGAGCTGCTTGGAAGGCCTGATGGTGTGTGAAGTTAGTGAGCCAAATGGAGTTGTTCTCCCACAAGAACCACTCGGCTGATCCTTCTTCAATATGCCCTTCACCAACATGCAGTGTTTTCCTTGATTGAATTAGCTCTCACACCAATATTTGCGTCTAGAGCCTTTGCATTGAGGGCTATCTGAAAACGGCTGTGGCGCTGAATTTGCTGTCAATGTGGAGTTGGTGGCATGTGAAACCCGCATGTGGAGCATTCGTTTATGTGGGATGCTCTACAGGGTTCATTCCTAGATAATGCACTCAAAGGGCACTAAGCATAGAGTGTGAAAACTGAGTTTCCTTGAGAGCTGCTTGGAAGCCTGATGGTGTGTGAAGTTAGTGAGCCAAATGGAGTTGTTCTCCCACAAGAACCACTCGGCTGATTCCTTCTTCAATATGCCCTTCACCAACATGCAGTGTTTCCTTGATTGAATTAGCTCTCACACCAATATTTGCGTCTAGAGCCTTTGCATTCAGGGCTATCTGAAAACGGCTGTTGGCGCTGAATTTGCCTGTCAATGTGGAGTTGGTGGCATGTGAAACCGCATGTGGAGCATTCGTTTGTGTGGGATGCTCTACCAGGTTCATTCAGTCCTAGCCATACAAAGGGCACTAAGCATAGAGTGTGAAAACTGAGTTTCCTTGAGAGCTGCTTGGAAGCCTGATGGTGTGTGAAGTTAGTGAGCCAAATGGAGTTGTTCTCCCACAAGAACCACTCGGCTGATCCTTCTTCAATATGCCCTTCACCAACATGCAGTGTTTCCTTGATTGAATTAGCTCTCACACCAATATTTGCGTCTAGAGCCTTTGCATTGAGGGCTATCTGAAAACGGCTGTGGCGCTGAAGTTGCCTGTGAATGTGGAGTTGGTGGCATGTGAAACCCGCATGTGGAGCTTTCGTTTGTGTGGGATGCTCTACCAGGTTCATTCCTAGATAATGCACTCAAAGGGCACTAAGCATAGAGTGTGAAAACTGAGTTTCCTTGACAGCTGCTTGGAAGCCTGATGGTGTGTGAAGTTAGTGAGCCAAATGGAGTTGTTCTCCCACAAGAACCACTCGGCTGATCCTTCTTCAATATGCCCTTCACCAACATGCAGTGTTTCCTTGATTGAATTAGCTCTCACACCAATATTTGCGTCTAGAGCCTTTGCATTGAGGGCTATCTGAAACGGCTGTGGCGCTGAAGTTGCCTGTGAATGGTGGATTTTGGTGGCATGTGAAACCCGCATGTGGAGCATTCGTACGTGTGGGGATGCTCTACCAGGTTCATTCCTAGATAATGCACTCAAAGGGCACTAAGCATAGAGTGTGAAAACTGAGTTTCCTTGAGAGCTGCTTGGAAGCCTGATGGTGTGGTGAAGTTAGTGAGCCAAATGGAGTTGTTCTCCACAAGAACCACTCGGCTGATTCTTCTTCAATATGCTCTTCACCAACATGCAGTGTTTCCTTGATTGAATTAGCTCTCACACCAATATTTGCGTCTAGAGCCTTTGGCATTGAGGGCTATCTGAAACGGCTGTGGCGCTGAAGTTGCCTGTGAATGTGGAGTTGGTGGCATGTGAAACCCGCATGTGGAGCATTCGTTTTATGTGGGATGCTCTACCAGGTTCATTCCTAGATAATACACTCAAAGGGCACTAAGCATAGAGTGTGAAAACTGAGTTTCCTTGAGAGCTGCTTGGAAGCCTGATGGTGTGTGAAGTTAGTGAGCCAAATGGAGTTGTTCTCCCACAAGAACCACTCGGCTGATCCTTCTTCCATATGCCCTTCACCAACATGCCAGTGTTTCCTTGATTGAATTAGCTCTCACACCAATATTTTGCGTCTAGAGCCTTTGCATTGAGGGCTATCTGAAAACGGCTGTGGCGCTGAAAGTTGCCTATCAATGTGGAGTTGGTGGCATGTGAAACCCGCATGTGGAGCATTCCTTTGTGTGGGATGCTCTACCAGGTTCATTCCTAGATAATGCACTCAAAGGGCACTAAGCATAGAGTGTGAAAAACTGAGTTTCCTTGAGAGCTGCTTGGAAGCCTGATGGTGTGTGAAGTTAGTGAGCCAAATGGAGTTGTTCTCCCACAAGAACCACTCGGCTGATCCTTCTTCATATGCCCTTCACCAACATGCAGTGTTTCCTTGATTGAATTAGCTCTCCACACCAATATTTGCGTCTACAGCCTTTGCATTGAGGGCTATCTGAAAACGGCTGTGGCGCTGAAGTTTGCCTGTGAATGTGGAGGTTGGTGGCATGTGAAAACCCGCATGTGGAGCAATTCGTTTGTGTGGGATGCTGACCAAGCTTCATTTCAGTCCTAGGCACACAAAGAGCACTAAGCATAGAGTGTGAAAACTGAGTTTCCTTGAGAGCTGCTTGGAAGCCTGATGGTGTGTGAAGTTAGTGAGCCCAAATGGAGTTGTTCTCCCACAAGAACCACTCGGCTGATTCTTCTTCAATATGCCCTTCACCAACATGCAGTGTTTCCTTGATTGAATTAGCTCTCACACCAATATTTGCGTCTAGAGCCTTTGCATTGAGGGCTATCTGAAAACGGCTGTGGCGCTGAAGTTGCCTGTGAATGTGGAGTTGGTGGCATGTGAAACCCGCATGTGGAGCATTCGTTTATGAGGGATGCTCTACCAGCTTCATTTCAGTCCTAGGCACTCAAAAGGCACTAAGCATAGAGTGTGAAAACTGAGTTTCCTTGAGAGCTGCTTGGAAGCCTGATGGTGTGTGAAGTTAGTGAGCCAAATGGAGTTGTTCTCCCACAAGAACCACTCGGCTGATCCTTCTTCAATATGCCCTTCACCAACATGCAGTGTTTCCTTGATTGAATTAGCTCTCACACCAATATTTGCGTCTAGAGGCCTTTGCATTGAGGGCTATCTGAAAACGGCTGTGGCGCTGAGTTGCCTGTGAATGTGGAGTTGGTGGCATGTGAAACCCGCATGTGGAGCATTCGTTTGTGTGGGATGCTCTACCAGGTTCATTCCTAGATAATGCACTCAAAGGGCACTAAGCATAGAGTGTGAAAACTGAGTTTCCTTGAGAGCTGCTTGGAAGGCCTGATGGTGTGTGAAGTTAGTGAGCCAAATGGGTTTGTTCTCCCACAAGAACCACTCGGCTGATCCTTCTTCAATATGCCCTTCACCAACATGCAGTGTTTCCTTGATTGAATTAGCTCTCACACCAATATTTGCGTCTAGAGCCTTTGCATTGAGGGCTATCTGAAAACGGCTGTGGCGCTGAAGTTGCCTGTGAATGTGGAGTTGGTGGCATGTGAAACCCGCATGTGGAGCATTCGTTTGTGTGGGATGCTCTACCAGGTTCATTCCTAGATAATGCACTCAAAGGGCACTAAGCATAGAGTGTGAAAACTGAGTTTCCTTGACAGCTGCTTGGAAGCCTGATGGTGTGTGAAGTTAGTGAGCCAAATGGAGTTGTTCTCCCACAAGAACCACTCGGCTGATCCTTCTTCAATATGCCCTTAACCAACATGCAGTGTTTTCTTGATTGAATTAGCTCTCACACCAATATTTGCGTCTAGAGCCTTTGCATTGAGGGCTATCTGAAAATGGCTGTGGCGCTGAAGTTGCCTGTGAATGTTGGAGTTGGTGGCATGTGAAACCCGCATGTGGAGCATTCGTTTGTGTGGGATGCTCTACCAGGTTCATTCCTAGATAATGCACTCAAAGGGCACTAAGCATAGAGTGTGAAAACTGAATTTCCTTGAGAGCTGCTTGGAAGCCTGATGGTGTGTGAAGTTAGTGAGCCAAATGAAGTTGTTCTCCCACAAGAACCACTCGGCTGCTTCTTCTTCAATATGCCCTTCACCAACATGCAGTGTTTCCTTGATTGAATTAGCTCTCACACCAATATTTGCGTTCTAGAGCCTTTGCATTGAGGGCTATCTGAAAACGGCTGTGGCGCTGAAGTTGCCTGTGAATGTGGAGTTGGTGGCATGTGAAACCCGCATGTGGAGCATTCGTTTATGTGGGATGCTCTACCAGGTTCATTCCTAGATAATGCACCTCAAAGGGCACTAAGCATAGAGTGTGAAAACTGAGTTTCCTTGAGAGCTGCTTGGAAGCCTGATGGTGTGTGAAGTTAGTGAGCCAAATGGAGTTGTTCTCCCACAAGAACCACTCGGCTGATCCTTCTTCAATATGCCCTTCACCAACATGCCAGTGTTTCCTTGATTGAATTAGCTCTCACACCAATATTTGCGTCTAGAGCCTTTGCATTGAGGGCTATCTGAAAACGGCTGTGGCGCTGAAGTTGCCTGTGAATGTGGAGTTTGGTGGCATGTGAAACCCGCATGTGGAGCATTCGTTTTGTGTGGGATGCTCTACCATGTTCATTCCTAGATAATGCACTCAAAGGGCACTAAGCATAGAGCGTAAAAACTGAGTTTCCTTGAGAGCTGCTTGGAAGCCTGATGGTGTGTGAAGTTAGTGAGCCAAATGGAGTTGTTCTCCCACAAGAACCACTCGGCTGATCCTTCTTCAATATGCCCTTCACCAACATGCAGTGTTTCCTTGATTGAATTAGCTCTCACACCAATATTTGCGTCTAGAGCCTTTGCATTGAGGGCTATCTGAAAACGGCTGTGGCGCTGAAGTTGCCTGTGAATGTGGAGTTGGTGGCATGTGAAACCCGCATGTGGAGCATTCGTTTGTGTGGGATGCTGACCAAGCTTCATTTCAGTCCTAGGCACACAAAGAGCACTAAGCATAGAGTGTGAAAACTGAGTTTCCTTGAGAGCTGCTTGGAAGCCTGATGGTGTGTGAAGTTAGTGAGCCAAATGGAGTTGTTCTCCCACAAGAACCACTCGGCTGATTCTTCTTCAATATGCCCTTCACCAACATGCAGTGTTTTCCTTGATTGAATTAGCTCTCACACCAATATTTGCGTCTAGAGCCTTTGCATTGAGGGCTATCTGAAAACGGCTGTGGCGCTGAAGTTGCCTGTGAATGTGGAGTTGGTGGCATGTGAAACCCGCATGTGGAGCAATTCGTTTATGAGGGATGCTCTACCAGCTTCATTTCAGTCCTAGGCACTCAAAAGGCACTAAGCATAGAGTGTGAAAACTGAGTTTCCTTGAGAGCTGCTTGGAAGCCTGATGGTGTGTGAAGTTAGTGAGCCAAATGGAGTTGTTCTCCCACAAGAACCACTCGGCTGATCCTTCTTCAATATGCCCTTCACCAACATGCAGTGTTTCCTTGATTGAATTAGCTCTCACACCAATATTTGCGTCTAGAGCCTTTGCATTGAGGGCTATCTGAAAACGGCCTGTGGCGCTGAAGTTGCCTGTGAATGTGGAGTTGGTGGCATGTGAAACCCACATGTGGAGCATTCGTTTGTGTGGGATGCTCTACCAGGTTCATTCCTAGATAATGCACTCAAAGGGCACTAAGCATAGAGTGTGAAAAACTGAGTTTCCTTGAGAGCTTGCTTGGAAGGCCTGATGGTGTGTGAAGTTAGTGAGCCAAATGGAGTTGTTCTCCCACAAGAACCACTCGGCTGATCCTTCTTCAATATGCCCTTCACCAACATGCAGTGTTTCCTTGATTGAATTAGCTCTCACACCAATATTTGCGTCTAGAGCCTTTGCATTGAGGGCTATCTGAAAACGGCTGTGGCGCTGAAGTTGCCTGTGAATGTGGAGGTGGTGGCATGTGAAACCCGCATGTGGAGCATTCGTTTGTGTGGGATGCTCTACCAGGTTCATTCCTAGATAATGCACTCAAAGGGCACTAAGCATAGAGTGTGAAAACTGAGTTTTCCTTGAGAGCTGCTTGGAAGCCTGATGGTGTGTGAAAGTTAGTGAGCCAAATGGAGTTGTTCTCCCACAAGAACCACTCGGCTGATCCTTCTTCAATATGCCCTTCACCAACATGCAGTGTTTCCTTGATTGAATTAGCTCTCACACCAATATTTGCGTCTAGAGCCTTTGCATTGAGGGCTATCTGAAAAACGGGCTGTGGTGCTGAAGTTGCCTGTGAATGTGGAGTTTGGTGGCATGTGAAACCCGCATGTGGAGCATTCGTTTGTGTGGGATGCTCTACCAGGTTCATTCCTAGATAATGCACTCAAAGGACACTAAGCATAGAGTGTGAAAACTGAGTTTCCTTGACAGCTGCTTGGAAGCCTGATGGTGTGTGAAGTTAGTGAGCCAAATGGAGTTGTTCTCCCACAAGAACCACTCGGCTGATCCTTCTTCAATATGCCCTTAACCAACATGCAGTGTTTTCTTGATTGAATTAGCTCTCACACCAATATTTGCGCCTAGAGCCTTTGCATTGAGGGCTATCTGAAAATGGCTGTGGCGCTGAAGTTGCCTGTGAATGTGGAGTTGGTGGCATGTGAAACCCGCATGTGGGAGCATTCGTTTGTGTGGGATGCTCTACCAGGTTCATTCCTAGATAATGCACTCAACAGGCACTAAGCATAGAGTGTGAAAACTGAGTTTCCTTGAGAGCTGCTTGGAAGCCTGATGGTGTGTGAAGTTAGTGAGCCAAATGGAGTTGTTCTCCCACAAGAACCACTCGGCTGATCCTTCTTCAATATGCCCTTCACCAACATGCAGTGTTTCCTTGATTGAATTAGCTCTCACACCAATATTTGCGTCTAGAGCCTTTGCATTGAGGGCTATCTGAAAACGGCTGTGGCGCTGAAGTTGCCTGTGAATGTGGAGTTGGTGGCATGTGAAACCCGCATGTGGAGCATTCGTTTATGTGGGATGCTCTACCAGGATCATTCCTAGATAATGCACTCAAAGGGCACTAAGCATAGAGTGTGAAAACTGAGTTTCCTTGAGAGCTGCTTGGAAGCCTGATGGTGTGTGACGTTAGTGAGCCAAATGGAGTTGTTCTCCCACAAGAACCACTCGGCTGATCCTTCTTCAATATGCCCTTCACCAACATGCAGTGTTTCCTTGATTGAATTAGCTCTCACACCAATATTTGCGTCTAGAGCCTTTGCATTGAGGGCTATCTGATAACGGCTGTGGCGCTGAAGTTGCCTGTCAATGTGGAGTTGGTGGCATGTGAAACCCGCATGTGGAGCATTCGTTTGTGTGGGATGCTCTACCAGGTTCATTTCAGTCCTAGCCATACAAAGGGCACTAAGCATAGAGTGCGAAAACTGAGTTTCCTTGAGAGCTGCTTGGAAGCCTGATGGTGTGTGAAGTTAGTGAGCCAAAATGGAGTTGTTCTCCCACAAGAAACACCTCGGCTGATCCTTCTTCAATATGCCCTTCACCAACATGCAGTGTTTCCTTGATTGAATTAGCTCTCACACCAATATTTGCGTCTAGAGCCTTTGCATTGAGGGCTATCTGAAAACGGCTGTGGCGCTGAAGTTGCCTGTCAATGTGGAGTTGGTGGCACGTGAAAACCGCATGTGGAGCATTCGTTTGTGTGGGATGCTCTACCAGGTTCATTTCAGTCCTAGCCATACAAAGGGCATTAAGCATAGAGTGTGAAAACTGAGTTTCCTTGAGAGCTGCTTGGAAGGCCTGATGGTGTGTGAAGTTAGTGAGCCAAAATGGAGTTGTTCTCCCACAAGAACCACTCGGCTGATCCTTCTTCAATATGCCCTTCACCAACATGCAGTGTTTTCTTGATTGAATTAGCTCTCACACCAATATTTGCGTCTAGAGCCTTTGCATTGAGGGCTATCTGAAAACGGCTGTGGCGCTGAAGTTGCCTGTGAATGTGAGTTGGTGGCATGTGAAACCCGCAAGTGGAGCATTCGTAAGTGTGGGATGCTCTACCATGTTCATTCCTAGATAATGCACTCAAAGGGCACTAAGCATAGAGTGTGAAAACTGAGTTTTCCTTGAGAGCTGCTTGGAAGCCTGATGGTGTGTGAAGTTAGTGAGCCAAATGGAGTTGTTCTCCCACAAGAACCACTCGGCTGATTCTTCTTCAATATGCCCTTCACCAACATGCAGTGTTTCCTTGATTGAATTATCTCTCACACCCAATATTTGCGTCTAGAGCCTTTGCATTGAGGGCTAACTGAAAACGGCTTGTGGCGCTGAAGTTGCCTGTGAATGTGGAGTTGGTGGCATGTGGAAACCCGCATGTGGAGCATTCGTTTGTGTGGGATGCTCTACCAGGTTCATTCCTAGATAATGCACTCAAAGGGCACTAAGCATAGAGTGTGAAAAACTGAGTTTCCTTGAGAGCTGCTTGGAAGCCTGATGGTGTGTGAAGTTAGTGAGCCAAATGGAGTTGTTCTCCCACAAGAACCACTCGGCTGATCCTTCTTCAATATGCCCTTCACCAACATGCAGTGTTTCCTTGATTGAATTAGCTCTCACACCAATATTTGCGTCTAGAGCCTTTGCATTGAGGGCTATCTGAAAACGGCTGTGGCGCTGAAGTTGCCTGTCAATGTGGAGTTGGTGGCATGTGAAACCCGCATGTGGAGCATTCGGTTTGTGTGGGATGCTCTACCAGGTTCATTTCAGTCCTAGCCATACAAAGGGCACTAAGCATAGAGTGTGAAAACTGAGTTTCCTTGAGAGCTGCTTGGAAGCCTGATGGTGTGTGAAGTTAGTTAGCCAAATGGAGTTGTTCTCCCACAAGAAACCACTCGGCTGATCCTTCTTCAATATGCCCTTCACCAACATGCAGTGTTTCCTTGATTGAATTAGCTCTCACACAAATATTTGCGTCTAGAGCCTTTTGCACTGAGGGGTAATCTGAAAACGACTGTGGCGCTGAAGTTGCCTGTGAATGTGGAGTTGGTGGCATGGTGAAACCCGCATGTGGAGCATTCGTTTGTGTGGGATGCTCTACCAGATTCATTCCTAGATAATGCACTCAAAGGGCACTAAGCATAGAGTGTGAAAACTGAGTTTCCTTGAGAGCTGCTTGGAAAGCCTGAGGTGTGTGAAGTTAGTGAGCCAAATGGAGTTGTTCTCCAACAAGAACCACTCGGCAGATCCTTCTTCAATACGTTCACCAACATGCAGTGTATCCTTGATTGAATTAGCTCTCACACCAATATTTGCGTCTAGAGCCTTTGCATTGAGGGCTATCTGAAAACGGCTGTGGCGCTGAAGTTGCCTGTGAATGTGGAGTTGGTGGCATGTGAAACCCGCATGTGGAGCATTCGTTTGTGTGGGATGCTCTACCAGGTTCATTTCAGTCCTAGCCATACAAAGGGCACTAAGCATAGAGTGTGAAAACTGAGTTTCCTTGAGAGCTGCTTGGAAGCCTGATGGTGTGTGAAGTTAGTGAGCCAAATGGAGTTGTTCTCCCACAAGAACCACTCGGCTGATCCTTCTTCAATATGCCCTTCACCAACATGCAGTGTTTCCTTGATTGAATTAGCTCTCACACCAATATTTGCGTCTAGAGCCTTTGCATTGAGGGCTATCTGAAAATGGCTGTGGCGCTGAAGTTGCCTGTGAATGTGGAGTTGGTGGCATGTGAAACCCGCATGTGGAGCATTCGTACGTGTGGGATGCTGACCAAATTCATTTCAGTCCTAGGCACACAAAGGGCACTAAGCATAGAGTGTGAAAACTGAGTTTCCTTGAGAGCTGCTTGGAAGCCTGATGGTGTGTGAAGTTATTGAGCCAAATGGAGTTGTTCTCCCACAAGAACCACTCGGCTGATCCTTCTTTAATATGCCCTTCACCAACATGCAGTGTTTCCTTGATTGAATTAGCTCTCACACCCATATTTGCGTCTAGAGCCTTTGCATTGAGGGCTATCTGAAAACGGCTGTGGCGCTGAAGTTGCCTGTGAATGTGGAGTTGGTGGCATGTGAAAACCGCATGTGGAGCATTCGTTTGTGTGGGATGCTCTCCAAGCTTCATTTCAGTCCTAGGCACTCAAAGGGCACTAAGCATAGAGTGTGAAAACTGAGTTTCCTTGAGAGCTGCTTGGAAGCCTGATGGTGTGTGAAGTTAGTTAGCCAAATGGAGTTGTTCTCCCACAAGAACCACTCGGCTGATCCTTCTTCAATATGCCCTTCACCAACATGCAGTGTTTCCTTGATTGAATTAGCTCTCACACAAATATTTGCGTCTAGAGCCTTTGCACTGAGGGGTATCTGAAAACGACTGTGGCGCTGAAGTTGCCTGTGAATGTGGAGTTGGTGGCATGTGAAACCCGCATGTGGAGCATTCGTTTTTGTGGGATGCTCTACCAGATTCATTCCTAGATAATGCACTCAAAGGGCACTAAGCATAGAGTGTGAAAACTGAGTTTCCTTGAGAGCTGCTTGGAAGCCTGATGGTGTGTGAAGTTAGTGAGCCAAATGGAGTTGTTCTCCCACAAGAACCACTCGGCAGATCCTTCTTCAATATACCGTTCACCAACATGCAGTGTTTCCTTGATTGAATTAGCTCTCACACCAATATTTGCGTCTAGAGCCTTTGCATTGAGGGCTATCTGAAAACGGCTGTGGCGCTGAAGTTGCCTTTGAATGTGGAGTTGGTGGCATGTGAAACCCGCATGTGGAGCATTCGTTTGTGTGGGATGCTCTACCAGGTTCATTTCAGTCCTAGCCATACAAACGGCACTAAGCATAGAGTGTGAAAACTGAGTTTCCTTGAGAGCTGCTTGGAAGCCTGATGGTGTGTGAAGTTAGTGAGCCAAATGGAGTTGTTCTCCCACAAGAACCACTCGGCTGATCCTTCTTCAATATGCCCTTCACCAACATGCAGTGTTTCCTTGATTGAATTAGCTCTCACACCAATATTTGCGTCTAGAGCCTTTGCATTGAGGGCTATCTGAAAATGGCTGTGGCGCTGAAGTTGCCTGTGAATGTGGAGTTGGTGGCATGTGAAACCCGCATGTGGAGCATTCGTACGTGTGGGATGCTGACCAAATTCATTTCAGTCCTAGGCACACAAAGAGCACTAAGCATAGAGTGTGAAAACTGAGTTTCCTTGAGGGCTGCTTGGAAGCCTGATGGTGTGTGAAGTTAGTGAGCCAAATGGAGTTGTTCTCCCACAAGAACCACTCGGCTGATCCTTCTTTAATATGCCCTTCACCAACATGCAGTGTTTCCTTGATTGAATTAGCTCTCACACCCATATTTGCGTCTAGAGCCTTTGCATTGAGGGCTATCTGAAAACGGCTGTGGCGCAGAAGTTGCCTGTGAATGTGGAGTTGGTGGCATGTGAAACCCGCATGTGGAGCATTCGTTTGTGTGGGATGCTCTACCAGGTTCATTTCAGTCCTAGCCATACAAAGGGCACTAAGCATAGAGTGTGAAAACTGAGTTTCCTTGAGAGCTGCTTGGAAGCCTGATGGTGTGTGAAGTTAGTTAGCCAAATGGAGTTGTTCTCCCACAAGAACCACTCGGCTGATCCTTCTTCAATATGCCCTTCACCAACATGCAGTGTTTCCTTGATTGAATTAGCTCTCACACCAATATTTGCGTCTAGAGCCTTTGCACTGAGGGGTATCTGAAAACGACTGTGGCGCTGAAGTTGCCTGTGAATGTGGAGTTGGTGGCATGTGAAACCCGCATGTGGAGCATTCGTTTATGTGGGATGCTCTCCAAGCTTCACTTCAGTCCTAGGCACTCATAGGGCACTAAGCATAGAGTGTGAAAACTGAGTTTCCTTGAGAGCTGCTTGGAAGCCTGATGGTGTGTGACGTTAGTGTGCCAAATGGAGTTGTTCTCCCACAAGAACCACTCGGCTGATCCTTCTTCAATATGCCCTTCACCAACATGCAGTGTTTCTTTGATTGAATTAGCTCTCACACCAATATTTGCGTCTAGAGCCTTTGCATTGAGGGCTATCTGAAAACGGCTGTGGCGCTGAAGTTGCCTGTGAATGTGGAGTTGGTGGCATGTGAAACCCGCATGTGGAGCATTCATTTGTGTGGGATGCTCTACCAGGTTCATTCCTAGATAATGCACTCAAAGGGCACTAAGCATAGAGTGTGAAAACTGAGTTTCCTTGAGAGCTGCTTGGAAGCCTGATGGTGTGTGAAGTTAGTGAGCCAAATGGAGTTGTTCTCCCACAAGAAACACTCGGCTGATCCTTCTTCAATATGCCCTTCACCAACATGCAGTGTTTCCTTGATTGAATTAGCTCTCACACCAATATTTGCGTCTAGAGCCTTTGCATTGAGGGCTATCTGAAAACGGCTGTGGCGCTGAAGTTGCCTGTCAATGTGGAGTTGGTGGCACGTGAAAACCGCATGTGGAGCATTCGTTTGTGTGGGATGCTCTACCAGGTTCATTTCAGTCCTAGCCATACAAAGGGCATTAAGCATAGAGTGTGAAAACTGAGTTTCCTTGAGAGCTGCTTGGAAGCCTGATGGTGTGTGAAGTTAGTGAGCCAAATGGAGTTGTTCTCCCACAAGAACCACTCGGCTGATCCTTCTTCAATATGCCCTTCACCAACATGCAGTGTTTTCTTGATTGAATTAGCTCTCACACCAATATTTGCGTCTAGAGCCTTTGCATTGAGGGCTATCTGAAAACGGCTGTGGCGCTGAAGTTGCCTGTGAATGTGGAGTTGGTGGCATGTGAAACCCGCAAGTGGAGCATTCGTAAGTGTGGGATGCTCTACCATGTTCATTCCTAGATAATGCACTCAAAGGGCACTAAGCATAGAGTGTGAAAACTGAGTTTCCTTGAGAGCTGCTTGGAAGCCTGATGGTGTGTGAAGTTAGTGAGCCAAATGGAGTTGTTCTCCCACAAGAACCACTCGGCTGATTCTTCTTCAATATGCCCTTCACCAACATGCAGTGTTTCCTTGATTGAATTATCTCTCACACCAATATTTGCGTCTAGAGCCTTTGCATTGAGGGCTAACTGAAAACGGCTGTGGCGCTGAAGTTGCCTGTGAATGTGGAGTTGGTGGCATGTGAAACCCGCATGTGGAGCATTCGTTTGTGTGGGATGCTCTACCAGGTTCATTCCTAGATAATGCACTCAAAGGGCACTAAGCATAGAGTGTGAAAACTGAGTTTCCTTGAGAGCTGCTTGGAAGCCTGATGGTGTGTGAAGTTAGTGAGCCAAATGGAGTTGTTCTCCCACAAGAACCACTCGGCTGATCCTTCTTCAATATGCCCTTCACCAACATGCAGTGTTTCCTTGATTGAATTAGCTCTCACACCAATATTTGCGTCTAGAGCCTTTGCATTGAGGGCTATCTGAAAACGGCTGTGGCGCTGAAGTTGCCTGTCAATGTGGAGTTGGTGGCATGTGAAACCCGCATGTGGAGCATTCGTTTGTGTGGGATGCTCTACCAGGTTCATTTCAGTCCTAGCCATACAAAGGGCACTAAGCATAGAGTGTGAAAACTGAGTTTCCTTGAGAGCTGCTTGGAAGCCTGATGGTGTGTGAAGTTAGTTAGCCAAATGGAGTTGTTCTCCCACAAGAACCACTCGGCTGATCCTTCTTCAATATGCCCTTCACCAACATGCAGTGTTTCCTTGATTGAATTAGCTCTCACACAAATATTTGCGTCTAGAGCCTTTGCACTGAGGGGTATCTGAAAACGACTGTGGCGCTGAAGTTGCCTGTGAATGTGGAGTTGGTGGCATGTGAAACCCGCATGTGGAGCATTCGTTTGTGTGGGATGCTCTACCAGATTCATTCCTAGATAATGCACTCAAAGGGCACTAAGCATAGAGTGTGAAAACTGAGTTTCCTTGAGAGCTGCTTGGAAGCCTGATGGTGTGTGAAGTTAGTGAGCCAAATGGAGTTGTTCTCCAACAAGAACCACTCGGCAGATCCTTCTTCAATATACCGTTCACCAACATGCAGTGTATCCTTGATTGAATTAGCTCTCACACCAATATTTGCGTCTAGAGCCTTTGCATTGAGGGCTATCTGAAAACGGCTGTGGCGCTGAAGTTGCCTGTGAATGTGGAGTTGGTGGCATGTGAAACCCGCATGTGGAGCATTCGTTTGTGTGGGATGCTCTACCAGGTTCATTTCAGTCCTAGCCATACAAAGGGCACTAAGCATAGAGTGTGAAAACTGAGTTTCCTTGAGAGCTGCTTGGAAGCCTGATGGTGTGTGAAGTTAGTGAGCCAAATGGAGTTGTTCTCCCACAAGAACCACTCGGCTGATCCTTCTTCAATATGCCCTTCACCAACATGCAGTGTTTCCTTGATTGAATTAGCTCTCACACCAATATTTGCGTCTAGAGCCTTTGCATTGAGGGCTATCTGAAAATGGCTGTGGCGCTGAAGTTGCCTGTGAATGTGGAGTTGGTGGCATGTGAAACCCGCATGTGGAGCATTCGTACGTGTGGGATGCTGACCAAATTCATTTCAGTCCTAGGCACACAAAGGGCACTAAGCATAGAGTGTGAAAACTGAGTTTCCTTGAGAGCTGCTTGGAAGCCTGATGGTGTGTGAAGTTATTGAGCCAAATGGAGTTGTTCTCCCACAAGAACCACTCGGCTGATCCTTCTTTAATATGCCCTTCACCAACATGCAGTGTTTCCTTGATTGAATTAGCTCTCACACCCATATTTGCGTCTAGAGCCTTTGCATTGAGGGCTATCTGAAAACGGCTGTGGCGCTGAAGTTGCCTGTGAATGTGGAGTTGGTGGCATGTGAAAACCGCATGTGGAGCATTCGTTTGTGTGGGATGCTCTCCAAGCTTCATTTCAGTCCTAGGCACTCAAAGGGCACTAAGCATAGAGTGTGAAAACTGAGTTTCCTTGAGAGCTGCTTGGAAGCCTGATGGTGTGTGAAGTTAGTTAGCCAAATGGAGTTGTTCTCCCACAAGAACCACTCGGCTGATCCTTCTTCAATATGCCCTTCACCAACATGCAGTGTTTCCTTGATTGAATTAGCTCTCACACAAATATTTGCGTCTAGAGCCTTTGCACTGAGGGGTATCTGAAAACGACTGTGGCGCTGAAGTTGCCTGTGAATGTGGAGTTGGTGGCATGTGAAACCCGCATGTGGAGCATTCGTTTTTGTGGGATGCTCTACCAGATTCATTCCTAGATAATGCACTCAAAGGGCACTAAGCATAGAGTGTGAAAACTGAGTTTCCTTGAGAGCTGCTTGGAAGCCTGATGGTGTGTGAAGTTAGTGAGCCAAATGGAGTTGTTCTCCCACAAGAACCACTCGGCAGATCCTTCTTCAATATACCGTTCACCAACATGCAGTGTTTCCTTGATTGAATTAGCTCTCACACCAATATTTGCGTCTAGAGCCTTTGCATTGAGGGCTATCTGAAAACGGCTGTGGCGCTGAAGTTGCCTTTGAATGTGGAGTTAGTGGCATGTGAAACCCGCATGTGGAGCATTCGTTTGTGTGGGATGCTCTACCAGGTTCATTTCAGTCCTAGCCATACAAACGGCACTAAGCATAGAGTGTGAAAACTGAGTTTCCTTGAGAGCTGCTTGGAAGCCTGATGGTGTGTGAAGTTAGTGAGCCAAATGGAGTTGTTCTCCCACAAGAACCACTCGGCTGATCCTTCTTCAATATGCCCTTCACCAACATGCAGTGTTTCCTTGATTGAATTAGCTCTCACACCAATATTTGCGTCTAGAGCCTTTGCATTGAGGGCTATCTGAAAATGGCTGTGGCGCTGAAGTTGCCTGTGAATGTGGAGTTGGTGGCATGTGAAACCCGCATGTGGAGCATTCGTACGTGTGGGATGCTGACCAAATTCATTTCAGTCCTAGGCACACAAAGAGCACTAAGCATAGAGTGTGAAAACTGAGTTTCCTTGAGGGCTGCTTGGAAGCCTGATGGTGTGTGAAGTTAGTGAGCCAAATGGAGTTGTTCTCCCACAAGAACCACTCGGCTGATCCTTCTTTAATATGCCCTTCACCAACATGCAGTGTTTCCTTGATTGAATTAGCTCTCACACCCATATTTGCGTCTAGAGCCTTTGCATTGAGGGCTATCTGAAAACGGCTGTGGCGCAGAAGTTGCCTGTGAATGTGGAGTTGGTGGCATGTGAAACCCGCATGTGGAGCATTCGTTTGTGTGGGATGCTCTACCAGGTTCATTTCAGTCCTAGCCATACAAAGGGCACTAAGCATAGAGTGTGAAAACTGAGTTTCCTTGAGAGCTGCTTGGAAGCCTGATGGTGTGTGAAGTTAGTTAGCCAAATGGAGTTGTTCTCCCACAAGAACCACTCGGCTGATCCTTCTTCAATATGCCCTTCACCAACATGCAGTGTTTCCTTGATTGAATTAGCTCTCACACCAATATTTGCGTCTAGAGCCTTTGCACTGAGGGGTATCTGAAAACGACTGTGGCGCTGAAGTTGCCTGTGAATGTGGAGTTGGTGGCATGTGAAACCCGCATGTGGAGCATTCGTTTATGTGGGATGCTCTCCAAGCTTCACTTCAGTCCTAGGCACTCATAGGGCACTAAGCATAGAGTGTGAAAACTGAGTTTCCTTGAGAGCTGCTTGGAAGCCTGATGGTGTGTGACGTTAGTGTGCCAAATGGAGTTGTTCTCCCACAAGAACCACTCGGCTGATCCTTCTTCAATATGCCCTTCACCAACATGCAGTGTTTCTTTGATTGAATTAGCTCTCACACCAATATTTGCGTCTAGAGCCTTTGCATTGAGGGCTATCTGAAAACGGCTGTGGCGCTGAAGTTGCCTGTGAATGTGGAGTTGGTGGCATGTGAAACCCGCATGTGGAGCATTCATTTGTGTGGGATGCTCTACCAGGTTCATTCCTAGATAATGCACTCAAAGGGCACTAAGCATAGAGTGTGAAAACTGAGTTTCCTTGAGAGCTGCTTGGAAGCCTGATGGTGTGTGAAGTTAGTGAGCCAAATGGAGTTGTTCTCCCACAAGAACCACTTGGCTGATCCTTCTTCAATATGCCGTTCACCAACATGCAGTGTTTCCTTGATTGAATTAGCTCTCACACCAATATTTGCGTCTAGAGCCTTTGCATTGAGGGCTATCTGAAAACGGCGGTGGCGCTGAAGTTGCCTGTGAATGTGGAGTTGGTGGCATGTGAAACCCGCATGTGGAGCATTCGTTTATGTGGGATGTTCTCCAAGCTTCACTTCAGTCCTAGGCACTCATAGGGCACTAAGCATAGAGTGTGAAAACTGAGTTTCCTTGAGAGCTGCTTGGAAGCCTGATGGTGTGTGACGTTAGTGTGGCAAATGGAGTTGTTCTCCCACAAGAACCACTCGGCTGATCCTTCTTCAATATGCCCTTCACCAACATGCAGCGTTTCCTTGATTGAATTAGCTCTCACACCAATATTTGCGTCTAGAGCCTTTGCATTGAGGGCTATCTGAAAACGGCTGTGGCGCTGAAGTTGCCTGTGAATGTGGAGTTGGTGGCATGTGAAACCCGCAAGTGGAGCATTCGTTTGTGTGGGATGCTCTACCAGGTTCATTCCTAGGTAATGCACTCAAAGGGCACTAAGCATAGAGTGTGAAAACTGAGTTTCCTTGAGAGCTGCTTGGAAGCCTGATGGTGTGTGAAGTTAGTGAGCCAAATGGAGTTGTTCTCCCACAAGAACCACTCGGCTGATCCTTCTTCAATATGCCCTTCACCAACATGCAGTGTTTCCTTGATTGAATTAGCTCTCACACCAATATTTGCGTCTAGAGCCTTTGCATTGAGGGCTATCTGAAAACGGCTGTGGCGCTGAAGTTGCCTGTGAATGTGGAGTTGGTGGCATGTGAAACCCGCATGTGGAGCATTCGTTTATGTGGGATGCTCTCCAAGCTTCACTTCAGTCCTAGGCACTCATAGGGCACTAAGCATAGAGTGTGAAAACTGAGTTTCCTTGAGAGCTGCTTGGAAGCCTGATGGTGTGTGACGTTAGTGTGCCAAATGGAGTTGTTCTCCCACAAGAACCACTCGGCTGATCCTTCTTCAATATGCCCTCCACCAACATGCAGTGTTTCCTTGATTGAATTAGCTCTCACACCAATATTTGCGTCTAGAGCCTTTGCATTGAGGGCTATCTGAAAACGGCTGTGGCGCTGAAGTTGCCTGTGAATGTGGAGTTGGTGGCATGTGAAACCCGCATGTGGAGCATTCGTTTGTGTGGGATGCTCTACCAGGTTCATTCCTAGAAAATGCACTCAAAGTTCACTAAGCATACAGTGTGAAAACTGAGTTTCCTTGAGAGCTGCTTGGAAGCCTGATGGTGTGTGAAGTTAGTGAGCCAAATGGAGTTGTTCTCCCACAAGAACCACTCGGCTGATCCTTCTTCAATATGCCCTTCACCAACATGCAGTGTTTCCTTGATTGAATTAGCTCTCACACCAATATTTGCGTCTAGAGCCTTTGCATTGAGGGCTATCTGAAAACGGCTGCGGCGCTGAAGTTGCCTGTGAATGTGGAGTTGGTGGCATGTGAAACCCGCATGTGGAGCATTCATTTGTGTGGGATGCTCTACCAGGTTCATTCCTAGATAATGCACTCAAAGGGCACTAAGCATAGAGTGTGAAAACTGAGTTTCCTTGAGAGCTGCTTGAAAGCCTGATGGTGTGTGAAGTTAGTGAGCCAAATGGAGTTGTTCTCCCACAAGAACCACTCGGCTGATCCTTCTTCAATATGCCCTTCACCAACATGCAGTGTTTCCTTGATTGAATTAGCTCTCACACCAATATTTGCGTCTAGAGCCTTTGCATTGAGGGCTATCTGAAAACGGCTGTAGCGCTGAAGGTGCCTGTGAATGTGGAGTTGGTGGCATGTGAAACCCGCATGTGGAGCATTCGTTTGTGTGGGATGCTCTACCAGGTTCATTCCTAGATAATGCACTCAAAGGGCACTAAGCATAGAGTGTGAAAACTGAGTTTCCTTGAGAGCTGCTTGGAAGCCTGATGGTGTGTGAAGTTAGTGAGCCAAATGGAGTTGTTCTCCCACAAGAACCACTCGGCTGATCCTTCTTCAATATGCCCTTCACCAACATGCAGTGTTTCCTTGATTGAATTAGCTCTCACACCAATATTTGCGTCTAGAGCCTTTGCATTGAGGGCTATCTGAAAACGGGCGGTGGCGCTGAAGTTGCCTGTCAATGTGGAGTTGGTGGCATGTGAAACCCGCATGTGGAGCATTCGTTTATGTGGGATGCTCTCCAAGCTTCACTTCAGTCCTAGGCACTCATAGGGCACTAAGCATAGAGTGTGAAAACTGAGTTTCCTTGAGAGCTGCTTGGAAGCCTGATGGTGTGAAACGTTAGTGTGCCAAATGGAGTTGTTCTCCCACAAGAACCACTCTGCTGATCCTTCTTCAATATGCCCTTCACCAACATGCAGTGTTTCCTTGATTGAATTAGCTCTCACACCAATATTTGCGTCTAGAGCCTTTGCATTGAGGGCTATCTGAAAACGGCTGTGGCGCTGAAGTTGCCTGTGAATGTGGAGTTGGTGGCATGTGAAACCCGCATGTGGAGCATTCGTTTGTGTGGGATGCTCTACCAGGTTCATTCCTAGATAATGCACTCAAAGTTCACTAAGCATAGAGTGTGAAAACTGAGTTTCCTTGAGAGCTGCTTGGAAGCCTGATGGTGTGTGAAGTTAGTGAGCCAAATGGAGTTGTTCTCCACAAGAACCACTCGGCTGATCCTTCTTCAATATGCCCTTCACCAACATGCAGTGTTTCCTTGATTGAATTAGCTCTCACACCAATATTTGCGTCTAGAGCCTTTGCATTGAGGGCTATCTGAAAACAGCTGTGGCGCTGAAGTTGTCTGTGAATGTGGAGTTGGTGGCATGTGAAACCCGCATGTGGAGCATTCGTTTATGAGGGATGCTCTCCAAGCTTCATTTCAGTCCTAGGCACTCAAAGGGCACTAAGCATAGAGTGTGAAAACTGAGTTTCCTTGAGAGCTGCTTGGAAGCCTGATGGTGTGTGACGTTAGTGAGCCAAATGGAGTTGTTCTCCCACAAGAACCACTCGGCTGATCCTTCTTCAATATGCCCTTCACCAACATGCAGTGTTTCCTTGATTGAATTAGCTCTCACACCAATATTTGCGTCTAGAGCCTTTGCATTGAGGGCTATCTGAAAACGGCTGTGGCGCTGAAGTTGCCTGTCAATGTGGAGTTGGTGGCATGTGAAACCCGCATGTGGAGCATTCGTTTGTGTGGGATGCTCTACCAGGTTCATTTCAGTCCTAGCCATACAAAGGGCACTAAGCATAGAGTGCGAAAACTGAGTTTCCTTGAGAGCTGCTTGGAAACCTGATGGTGTGTGAAGTTAGTGAGCCAAATGGAGTTGTTCTCCCACAAGAACCACTCGGCTGATCCTTCTTCAATATGCCCTTCACCAACATGCAGTGTTTCCTTGATTGAATTAGCTCTCACACCAATATTTGCGTCTAGAGCCTTTGCATTGAGGGCTATCTGAAAACGGCTGTGGCGCTGAAGTTGCCTGTCAATGTGGAGTTGGTGGCACGTGAAAACCGCATGTGGAGCATTCGTTTGTGTGGGATGCTCTACCAGGTTCATTTCAGTCCTAGCCATACAAAGGGCATTAAGCATAGAGTGTGAAAACTGAGTTTCCTTGAGAGCTGCTTGGAAGCCTGATGGTGTGTGAAGTTAGTGAGCCAAATGGAGTTGTTCTCCCACAAGAACCACTCGGCTGATCCTTCTTCAATATGCCCTTCACCAACATGCAGTGTTTTCTTGATTGAATTAGCTCTCACACCAATATTTGCGTCTAGAGCCTTTGCATTGAGGGCTATCTGAAAACGGCTGTGGCGCTGAAGTTGCCTGTGAATGTGGAGTTGGTGGCATGTGAAACCCGCAAGTGGAGCATTCGTAAGTGTGGGATGCTCTACCATGTTCATTCCTAGATAATGCACTCAAAGGGCACTAAGCATAGAGTGTGAAAACTGAGTTTCCTTGAGAGCTGCTTGGAAGCCTGATGGTGTGTGAAGTTAGTGAGCCAAATGGAGTTGTTCTCCCACAAGAACCACTCGGCTGATTCTTCTTCAATATGCCCTTCACCAACATGCAGTGTTTCCTTGATTGAATTATCTCTCACACCAATATTTGCGTCTAGAGCCTTTGCATTGAGGGCTATCTGAAAACGGCTGTGGCGCTGAAGTTGCCTGTGAATGTGGAGTTGGTGGCATGTGAAACCCGCATGTGGAGCATTCGTTTGTGTGGGATGCTCTACCAGGTTCATTCCTAGATAATGCACTCAAAGGGCACTAAGCATAGAGTGTGAAAACTGAGTTTCCTTGAGAGCTGCTTGGAAGCCTGATGGTGTGTGAAGTTAGTGAGCCAAATGGAGTTGTTCTCCCACAAGAACCACTCGGCTGATCCTTCTTCAATATGCCCTTCACCAACATGCAGTGTTTCCTTGATTGAATTAGCTCTCACACCAATATTTGCGTCTAGAGCCTTTGCATTGAGGGCTATCTGAAAACGGCTGTGGCGCTGAAGTTGCCTGTCAATGTGGAGTTGGTGGCATGTGAAACCCGCATGTGGAGCATTCGTTTGTGTGGGATGCTCTACCAGGTTCATTTCAGTCCTAGCCATACAAAGGGCACTAAGCATAGAGTGTGAAAACTGAGTTTCCTTGAGAGCTGCTTGGAAGCCTGATGGTGTGTGAAGTTAGTTAGCCAAATGGAGTTGTTCTCCCACAAGAACCACTCGGCTGATCCTTCTTCAATATGCCCTTCACCAACATGCAGTGTTTCCTTGATTGAATTAGCTCTCACACAAATATTTGCGTCTAGAGCCTTTGCACTGAGGGGTATCTGAAAACGACTGTGGCGCTGAAGTTGCCTGTGAATGTGGAGTTGGTGGCATGTGAAAACCGCATGTGGAGCATTCGTTTGTGTGGGATGCTCTACCAGATTCATTCCTAGATAATGCACTCAAAGGGCACTAAGCATAGAGTGTGAAAACTGAGTTTCCTTGAGAGCTGCTTGGAAGCCTGATGGTGTGTGAAGTTAGTGAGCCAAATGGAGTTGTTCTCCCACAAGAACCACTCGGCAGATCCTTCTTCAATATACCGTTCACCAACATGCAGTGTATCCTTGATTGAATTAGCTCTCACACCAATATTTGCGTCTAGAGCCTTTGCATTGAGGGCTATCTGAAAACGGCTGTGGCGCTGAAGTTGCCTGTGAATGTGGAGTTGGTGGCATGTGAAACCCGCATGTGGAGCATTCGTTTATGAGGGATGCTCTCCAAGCTTCATTTCAGTCCTAGGCACTCAAAGGGCACTAAGCATAGAGTGTGAAAACTGAGTTTCCTTGAGAGCTGCTTGGAAGCCTGATGGTGTGTGAAGTTAGTGAGCCAAATGGAGTTGTTCTCCCACAAGAACCACTCGGCTGATCCTTCTTCAATATGCCCTTCACCAACATGCAGTGTTTCCTTGATTGAATTAGCTCTCACACCAATATTTGCGTCTAGAGCCTTTGCATTGAGGGCTATCTGAAAATGGCTGTGGCGCTGAAGTTGCCTGTGAATGTGGAGTTGGTGGCATGTGAAACCAGCATGTGGAGCATTCGTACGTGTGGGATGCTGACCAAATTCATTTCAGTCCTAGGCACACAAAGAGCACTAAGCATAGAGTGTGAAAACTGAGTTTCCTTGAGAGCTGCTTGGAAGCCTGATGGTGTGTGAAGTTAGTGAGCCAAATGGAGTTGTTCTCCCACAAGAACCACTCGGCTGATCCTTCTTTAATATGCCCTTCACCAACATGCAGTGTTTCCTTGATTGAATTAGCTCTCACACCCATATTTGCGTCTAGAGCCTTTGCATTGAGGGCTATCTGAAAACGGCTGTGGCGCTGAAGTTGCCTGTGAATGTGGAGTTGGTGGCATGTGAAAACCGCATGTGGAGCATTCGTTTGTGTGGGATGCTCTCCAAGCTTCATTTCAGTCCTAGGCACTCAAAGGGCACTAAGCATAGAGTGTGAAAACTGAGTTTCCTTGAGAGCTGCTTGGAAGCCTGATGGTGTGTGAAGTTAGTTAGCCAAATGGAGTTGTTCTCCCACAAGAACCACTCGGCTGATCCTTCTTCAATATGCCCTTCACCAACATGCAGTGTTTCCTTGATTGAATTAGCTCTCACACAAATATTTGCGTCTAGAGCCTTTGCACTGAGGGGTATCTGAAAACGACTGTGGCGCTGAAGTTGCCTGTGAATGTGGAGTTGGTGGCATGTGAAACCCGCATGTGGAGCATTCGTTTTTGTGGGATGCTCTACCAGATTCATTCCTAGATAATGCACTCAAAGGGCACTAAGCATAGAGTGTGAAAACTGAGTTTCCTTGAGAGCTGCTTGGAAGCCTGATGGTGTGTGAAGTTAGTGAGCCAAATGGAGTTGTTCTCCCACAAGAACCACTCGGCAGATCCTTCTTCAATATACCGTTCACCAACAAGCAGTGTTTCCTTGATTGAATTAGCTCTCACACCAATATTTGCGTCTAGAGCCTTTGCATTGAGGGCTATCTGAAAACGGCTGTGGCGCTGAAGTTGCCTGTGAATGTGGAGTTGGTGGCATGTGAAACCCGCATGTGGAGCATTCGTTTGTGTGGGATGCTCTACCAGGTTCATTTCAGTCCTAGCCATACAAACGGCACTAAGCATAGAGTGTGAAAACTGAGTTTCCTTGAGAGCTGCTTGGAAGCCTGATGGTGTGTGAAGTTAGTGAGCCAAATGGAGTTGTTCTCCCACAAGAACCACTCGGCTGATCCTTCTTCAATATGCCCTTCACCAACATGCAGTGTTTCCTTGATTGAATTAGCTCTCACACCAATATTTGCGTCTAGAGCCTTTGCATTGAGGGCTATCTGAAAATGGCTGTGGCGTTTGAAGTTGCCTGTGAATGTGGAGTTGGTGGCATGTGAAACCCGCATGTGGAGCATTCGTACGTGTGGGATGCTGACCAAATTCATTTCAGTCCTAGGCACACAAAGAGCACTAAGCATAGAGTGTGAAAACTGAGTTTCCTTGAGGGCTGCTTGGAAGCCTGATGGTGTGTGAAGTTAGTGAGCCAAATGGAGTTGTTCTCCCACAAGAACCACTCGGCTGATCCTTCTTTAATATGCCCTTCACCAACATGCAGTGTTTCCTTGATTGAATTAGCTCTCACACCCATATTTGCGTCTAGAGCCTTTGCATTGAGGGCTATCTGAAAACGGCTGTGGCGCTGAAGTTGCCTGTGAATGTGGAGTTGGTGGCATGTGAAAACCGCATGTGGAGCATTCGTTTGTGTGGGATGCTCTACCAGGTTCATTTCAGTCCTAGCCATACAAAGGGCACTAAGCATAGAGTGTGAAAACTGAGTTTCCTTGAGAGCTGCTTGGAAGCCTGATGGTGTGTGAAGTTAGTTAGCCAAATGGAGTTGTTCTCCCACAAGAACCACTCGGCTGATCCTTCTTCAATATGCCCTTCACCAACATGCAGTGTTTCCTTGATTGAATTAGCTCTCACACCAATATTTGCGTCTAGAGCCTTTGCACTGAGGGGTATCTGAAAACGACTGTGGCGCTGAAGTTGCCTGTGAATGTGGAGTTGGTGGCATGTGAAACCCGCATGTGGAGCATTCGTTTATGTGGGATGCTCTCCAAGCTTCACTTCAGTCCTAGGCACTCATAGGGCACTAAGCATAGAGTGTGAAAACTGAGTTTCCTTGAGAGCTGCTTGGAAGCCTGATGGTGTGTGACGTTAGTGTGCCAAATGGAGTTGTTCTCCCACAAGAACCACTCGGCTGATCCTTCTTCAATATGCCCTTCACCAACATGCAGTGTTTCTTTGATTGAATTAGCTCTCACACCAATATTTGCGTCTAGAGCCTTTGCATTGAGGGCTATCTGAAAACGGCTGTGGCGCTGAAGTTGCCTGTGAATGTGGAGTTGGTGACATGTGAAACCCGCATGTGGAGCATTCATTTGTGTGGGATGCTCTACCAGGTTCATTCCTAGATAATGCACTCAAAGGGCACTAAGCATAGAGTGTGAAAACTGAGTTTCCTTGAGAGCTGCTTGGAAGCCTGATGGTGTGTGAAGTTAGTGAGCCAAATGGAGTTGTTCTCCCACAAGAACCACTTGGCTGATCCTTCTTCAATATGCCGTTCACCAACATGCAGTGTTTCCTTGATTGAATTAGCTCTCACACCAATATTTGCGTCTAGAGCCTTTGCATTGAGGGCTATCTGAAAACGGCGGTGGCGCTGAAGTTGCCTGTGAATGTGGAGTTGGTGGCATGTGAAACCCGCATGTGGAGCATTCGTTTATGTGGGATGTTCTCCAAGCTTCACTTCAGTCCTAGGCACTCATAGGGCACTAAGCATAGAGTGTGAAAACTGAGTTTCCTTGAGAGCTGCTTGGAAGCCTGATGGTGTGTGACGTTAGTGTGCCAAATGGAGTTGTTCTCCCACAAGAACCACTCGGCTGATCCTTCTTCAATATGCCCTTCACCAACATGCAGCGTTTCCTTGATTGAATTAGCTCTCACACCAATATTTGCGTCTAGAGCCTTTGCATTGAGGGCTATCTGAAAACGGCTGTGGCGCTGAAGTTGCCTGTGAATGTGGAGTTGGTGGCATGTGAAACCCGCAAGTGGAGCATTCGTTTGTGTGGGATGCTCTACCAGGTTCATTCCTAGGTAATGCACTCAAAGGGCACTAAGCATAGAGTGTGAAAACTGAGTTTCCTTGAGAGCTGCTTGGAAGCCTGATGGTGTGTGAAGTTAGTGAGCCAAATGGAGTTGTTCTCCCACAAGAACCACTCGGCTGATCCTTCTTCAATATGCCCTTCACCAACATGCAGTGTTTCCTTGATTGAATTAGCTCTCACACCAATATTTGCGTCTAGAGCCTTTGCATTGAGGGCTATCTGAAAACGGCTGTGGCGCTGAAGTTGCCTGTGAATGTGGAGTTGGTGGCATGTGAAACCCGCATGTGGAGCATTCGTTTATGTGGGATGCTCTCCAAGCTTCACTTCAGTCCTAGGCACTCATAGGGCACTAAGCATAGAGTGTGAAAACTGAGTTTCCTTGAGAGCTGCTTGGAAGCCTGATGGTGTGTGACGTTAGTGTGCCAAATGGAGTTGTTCTCCCACAAGAACCACTCGGCTGATCCTTCTTCAATATGCCCTCCACCAACATGCAGTGTTTCCTTGATTGAATTAGCTCTCACACCAATATTTGCGTCTAGAGCCTTTGCATTGAGGGCTATCTGAAAACGGCTGTGGCGCTGAAGTTGCCTGTGAATGTGGAGTTGGTGGCATGTGAAACCCGCATGTGGAGCATTCGTTTGTGTGGGATGCTCTACCAGGTTCATTCCTAGAAAATGCACTCAAAGTTCACTAAGCATAGAGTGTGAAAACTGAGTTTCCTTGAGAGCTGCTTGGAAGCCTGATGGTGTGTGAAGTTAGTGAGCCAAATGGAGTTGTTCTCCCACAAGAACCACTCGGCTGATCCTTCTTCAATATGCCCTTCACCAACATGCAGTGTTTCCTTGATTGAATTAGCTCTCACACCAATATTTGCGTCTAGAGCCTTTGCATTGAGGGCTATCTGAAAACGGCTGCGGCGCTGAAGTTGCCTGTGAATGTGGAGTTGGTGGCATGTGAAACCCGCATGTGGAGCATTCATTTGTGTGGGATGCTCTACCAGGTTCATTCCTAGAAAATGCACTCAAATTTCACTAAGCATAGAGTGTGAAAACTGAGTTTCCTTGAGAGCTGCTTGAAAGCCTGATGGTGTGTGAAGTTAGTGAGCCAAATGGAGTTGTTCTCCCACAAGAACCACTCGGCTGATCCTTCTTCAATATGCCCTTCACCAACATGCAGTGTTTCCTTGATTGAATTAGCTCTCACACCAATATTTGCGTCTAGAGCCTTTGCATTGAGGGCTATCTGAAAACGGCTGTGGCGCTGAAGTTGCCTGTGAATGTGGAGTTGGTGGCATGTGAAACCCGCATGTGGAGCATTCGTTTGTGTGGGATGCTCTACCAGGTTCATTCCTAGATAATGCACTCAAAGGGCACTAAGCATAGAGTGTGAAAACTGAGTTTCCTTGAGAGCTGCTTGGAAGCCTGATGGTGTGTGAAGTTAGTGAGCCAAATGGAGTTGTTCTCCCACAAGAACCACTCGGCTGATCCTTCTTCAATATGCCCTTCACCAACATGCAGTGTTTCCTTGATTGAATTAGCTCTCACACCAATATTTGCGTCTAGAGCCTTTGCATTGAGGGCTATCTGAAAACGGCGGTGGCGCTGAAGTTGCCTGTCAATGTGGAGTTGGTGGCATGTGAAACCCGCATGTGGAGCATTCGTTTATGTGGGATGCTCTCCAAGCTTCACTTCAGTCCTAGGCACTCATAGGGCACTAAGCATAGAGTGTGAAAACTGAGTTTCCTTGAGAGCTGCTTGGAAGCCTGATGGTGTGAAACGTTAGTGTGCCAAATGGAGTTGTTCTCCCACAAGAACCACTCGGCTGATCCTTCTTCAATATGCCCTTCACCAACATGCAGTGTTTCCTTGATTGAATTAGCTCTCACACCAATATTTGCGTCTAGAGCCTTTGCATTGAGGGCTATCTGAAAACGGCTGTGGCGCTGAAGTTGCCTGTGAATGTGGAGTTGGTGGCATGTGAAACCCGCATGTGGAGCATTCGTTTGTGTGGGATGCTCTACCAGGTTCATTCCTAGATAATGCACTCAAATTTCACTAAGCATAGAGTGTGAAAACTGAGTTTCCTTGAGAGCTGCTTGGAAGCCTGATGGTGTGTGAAGTTAGTGAGCCAAATGGAGTTGTTCTCCCACAAGAACCACTCGGCTGATCCTTCTTCAATATGCCCTTCACCAACATGCAGTGTTTCCTTGATTGAATTAGCTCTCACACCAATATTTGCGTCTAGAGCCTTTGCATTGAGGGCTATCTGAAAACGGCTGTGGCGCTGAAGGTGCCTGTGAATGTGGAGTTGGTGGCATGTGAAACCCGCATGTGGAGCATTCGTTTGTGTGGGATGCTCTACCAGGTTCATTCCTAGATAATGCACTCAAAGGGCACTAAGCATAGAGTGTGAAAACTGAGTTTCCTTGAGAGCTGCTTGGAAGCCTGATGGTGTGTGAAGTTAGTGAGCCAAATGGAGTTGTTCTCCCACAAGAACCACTCGGCTGATCCTTCTTCAATATGCCCTTCACCAACATGCAGTGTTTCCTTGATTGAATTAGCTCTCACACCAATATTTGCGTCTAGAGCCTTTGCATTGAGGGCTATCTGAAAACGGCGGTGGCGCTGAAGTTGCCTGTCAATGTGGAGTTGGTGGCATGTGAAACCCGCATGTGGAGCATTCGTTTGTGTGGGATGCTCTACCAGATTCATTCCTAGATAATGCACTCAAAGGGCACTAAGCATAGAGTGTGAAAACTGAGTTTCCTTGAGAGCTGCTTGGAAGCCTGATGGTGTGTGAAGTTAGTGAGCCAAATGGAGTTGTTCTCCCACAAGAACCACTCGGCAGATCCTTCTTCAATATACCGTTCACCAACATGCAGTGTATCCTTGATTGAATTAGCTCTCACACCAATATTTGCGTCTAGAGCCTTTGCATTGAGGGCTATCTGAAAACGGCTGTGGCGCTGAAGTTGCCTGTGAATGTGGAGTTGGTGGCATGTGAAACCCGCATGTGGAGCATTCGTTTATGTGGGATGCTCTCCAAGCTTCATTTCAGTCCTAGGCACTCAAAGGGCACTAAGCATAGAGTGTGAAAACTGAGTTTCCTTGAGAGCTGCTTGGAAGCCTGATGGTGTGTGAAGTTAGTGAGCCAAATGGAGTTGTTCTCCCACAAGAACCACTCGGCTGATCCTTCTTCAATATGCCCTTCACCAACATGCAGTGTTTCCTTGATTGAATTAGCTCTCACACCAATATTTGCGTCTAGAGCCTTTGCATTGAGGGCTATCTGAAAATGGCTGTGGCGCTGAAGTTGCCTGTGAATGTGGAGTTGGTGGCATGTGAAACCCGCATGTGGAGCATTCGTACGTGTGGGATGCTGACCAAATTCATTTCAGTCCTAGGCACACAAAGAGCACTAAGCATAGAGTGTGAAAACTGAGTTTCCTTGAGAGCTGCTTGGAAGCCTGATGGTGTGTGAAGTTAGTGAGCCAAATGGAGTTGTTCTCCCACAAGAACCACTCGGCTGATCCTTCTTTAATATGCCCTTCACCAACATGCAGTGTTTCCTTGATTGAATTAGCTCTCACACCCATATTTGCGTCTAGAGCCTTTGCATTGAGGGCTATCTGAAAACGGCTGTGGCGCTGAAGTTGCCTGTGAATGTGGAGTTGGTGGCATGTGAAAACCGCATGTGGAGCATTCGTTTGTGTGGGATGCTCTCCAAGCTTCATTTCAGTCCTAGGCACTCAAAGGGCACTAAGCATAGAGTGTGAAAACTGAGTTTCCTTGAGAGCTGCTTGGAAGCCTGATGGTGTGTGAAGTTAGTGAGCCAAATGGAGTTGTTCTCCCACAAGAACCACTCGGCTGATCCTTCTTCAATATGCCCTTCACCAACATGCAGTGTTTCCTTGATTGAATTAGCTCTCACACAAATATTTGCGTCTAGAGCCTTTGCACTGAGGGGTATCTGAAAACGACTGTGGCGCTGAAGTTGCCTGTGAATGTGGAGTTGGTGGCATGTGAAACCCGCATGTGGAGCATTCGTTTTTGTGGGATGCTCTACCAGATTCATTCCTAGATAATGCACTCAAAGGGCACTAAGCATAGAGTGTGAAAACTGAGTTTCCTTGAGAGCTGCTTGGAAGCCTGATGGTGTGTGAAGTTAGTGAGCCAAATGGAGTTGTTCTCCCACAAGAACCACTCGGCAGATCCTTCTTCAATATACCGTTCACCAACATGCAGTGTTTCCTTGATTGAATTAGCTCTCACACCAATATTTGCGTCTAGAGCCTTTGCATTGAGGGCTATCTGAAAACGGCTGTGGCGCTGAAGTTGCCTGTGAATGTGGAGTTGGTGGCATGTGAAACCCGCATGTGGAGCATTCGTTTGTGTGGGATGCTCTACCAGGTTCATTTCAGTCCTAGCCATACAAACGGCACTAAGCATAGAGTGTGAAAACTGAGTTTCCTTGAGAGCTGCTTGGAAGCCTGATGGTGTGTGAAGTTAGTGAGCCAAATGGAGTTGTTCTCCCACAAGAACCACTCGGTTGATCCTTCTTCAATATGCCCTTCACCAACATGCAGTGTTTCCTTGATTGAATTAGCTCTCACACCAATATTTGCGTCTAGAGCCTTTGCATTGAGGGCTATCTGAAAATGGCTGTGGCGTTTGAAGTTGCCTGTGAATGTGGAGTTGGTGGCATGTGAAACCCGCATGTGGAGCATTCGTACGTGTGGGATGCTGACCAAATTCATTTCAGTCCTAGGCACACAAAGAGCACTAAGCATAGAGTGTGAAAACTGAGTTTCCTTGAGGGCTGCTTGGAAGCCTGATGGTGTGTGAAGTTAGTGAGCCAAATGGAGTTGTTCTCCCACAAGAACCACTCGGCTGATCCTTCTTTAATATGCCCTTCACCAACATGCAGTGTTTCCTTGATTGAATTAGCTCTCACACCCATATTTGCGTCTAGAGCCTTTGCATTGAGGGCTATCTGAAAACGGCTGTGGCGCTGAAGTTGCCTGTGAATGTGGAGTTGGTGGCATGTGAAAACCGCATGTGGAGCATTCGTTTGTGTGGGATGCTCTACCAGGTTCATTTCAGTCCTAGCCATACAAAGGGCACTAAGCATAGAGTGTGAAAACTGAGTTTCCTTGAGAGCTGCTTGGAAGCCTGATGGTGTGTGAAGTTAGTTAGCCAAATGGAGTTGTTCTCCCACAAGAACCACTTGGCTGATCCTTCTTCAATATGCCGTTCACCAACATGCAGTGTTTCCTTGATTGAATTAGCTCTCACACCAATATTTGCGTCTAGAGCCTTTGCATTGAGGGCTATCTGAAAACGGCGGTGGCGCTGAAGTTGCCTGTGAATGTGGAGTTGGTGGCATGTGAAACCCGCATGTGGAGCATTCGTTTATGTGGGATGTTCTCCAAGCTTCACTTCAGTCCTAGGCACTCATAGGGCACTAAGCATAGAGTGTGAAAACTGAGTTTCCTTGAGAGCTGCTTGGAAGCCTGATGGTGTGTGACGTTAGTGTGCCAAATGGAGTTGTTCTCCCACAAGAACCACTCGGCTGATCCTTCTTCAATATGCCCTTCACCAACATGCAGCGTTTCCTTGATTGAATTAGCTCTCACACCAATATTTGCGTCTAGAGCCTTTGCATTGAGGGCTATCTGAAAACGGCTGTGGCGCTGAAGTTGCCTGTGAATGTGGAGTTGGTGGCATGTGAAACCCGCATGTGGAGCATTCGTTTGTGTGGGATGCTCTACCAGGTTCATTCCTAGGTAATGCACTCAAAGGGCACTAAGCATAGAGTGTGAAAACTGAGTTTCCTTGAGAGCTGCTTGGAAGCCTGATGGTGTGTGAAGTTAGTGAGCCAAATGGAGTTGTTCTCCCACAAGAACCACTCGGCTGATCCTTCTTCAATATGCCCTTCACCAACATGCAGTGTTTCCTTGATTGAATTAGCTCTCACACCAATATTTGCGTCTAGAGCCTTTGCATTGAGGGCTATCTGAAAACGGCTGTGGCGCTGAAGTTGCCTGTGAATGTGGAGTTGGTGGCATGTGAAACCCGCATGTGGAGCATTCGTTTATGTGGGATGCTCTCCAAGCTTCACTTCAGTCCTAGGCACTCATAGGGCACTAAGCATAGAGTGTGAAAACTGAGTTTCCTTGAGAGCTGCTTGGAAGCCTGATGGTGTGTGACGTTAGTGTGCCAAATGGAGTTGTTCTCCCACAAGAACCACTCGGCTGATCCTTCTTCAATATGCCCTCCACCAACATGCAGTGTTTCCTTGATTGAATTAGCTCTCACACCAATATTTGCGTCTAGAGCCTTTGCATTGAGGGCTATCTGAAAACGGCTGTGGCGCTGAAGTTGCCTGTGAATGTGGAGTTGGTGGCATGTGAAACCCGCATGTGGAGCATTCGTTTGTGTGGGATGCTCTACCAGGTTCATTCCTAGAAAATGCACTCAAAGTTCACTAAGCATAGAGTGTGAAAACTGAGTTTCCTTGAGAGCTGCTTGGAAGCCTGATGGTGTGTGAAGTTAGTGAGCCAAATGGAGTTGTTCTCCCACAAGAACCACTCGGCTGATCCTTCTTCAATATGCCCTTCACCAACATGCAGTGTTTCCTTGATTGAATTAGCTCTCACACCAATATTTGCGTCTAGAGCCTTTGCATTGAGGGCTATCTGAAAACGGCTGCGGCGCTGAAGTTGCCTGTGAATGTGGAGTTGGTGGCATGTGAAACCCGCATGTGGAGCATTCATTTGTGTGGGATGCTCTACCAGGTTCATTCCTAGAAAATGCACTCAAATTTCACTAAGCATAGAGTGTGAAAACTGAGTTTCCTTGAGAGCTGCTTGAAAGCCTGATGGTGTGTGAAGTTAGTGAGCCAAATGGAGTTGTTCTCCCACAAGAACCACTCGGCTGATCCTTCTTCAATATGCCCTTCACCAACATGCAGTGTTTCCTTGATTGAATTAGCTCTCACACCAATATTTGCGTCTAGAGCCTTTGCATTGAGGGCTATCTGAAAACGTCTGTAGCGCTGAAGGTGCCTGTGAATGTGGAGTTGGTGGCATGTGAAACCCGCATGTGGAGCATTCGTTTGTGTGGGATGCTCTACCAGGTTCATTCCTAGATAATGCACTCAAAGGGCACTAAGCATAGAGTGTGAAAACTGAGTTTCCTTGAGAGCTGCTTGGAAGCCTGATGGTGTGTGAAGTTAGTGAGCCAAATGGAGTTGTTCTCCCACAAGAACCACTCGGCTGATCCTTCTTCAATATGCCCTTCACCAACATGCAGTGTTTCCTTGATTGAATTAGCTCTCACACCAATATTTGCGTCTAGAGCCTTTGCATTGAGGGCTATCTGAAAACGGCGGTGGCGCTGAAGTTGCCTGTGAATGTGGAGTTGGTGGCATGTGAAACCCGCATGTGGAGCATTCGTTTATGTGGGATGCTCTCCAAGCTTCACTTCAGTCCTAGGCACTCATAGGGCACTAAGCATAGAGTGTGAAAACTGAGTTTCCTTGAGAGCTGCTTGGAAGCCTGATGGTGTGAAACGTTAGTGTGCCAAATGGAGTTGTTCTCCCACAAGAACCACTCGGCTGATCCTTCTTCAATATGCCCTTCACCAACATGCAGTGTTTCCTTGATTGAATTAGCTCTCACACCAATATTTGCGTCTAGAGCCTTTGCATTGAGGGCTATCTGAAAACGGCTGTGGCGCTGAAGTTGCCTGTGAATGTGGAGTTGGTGGCATGTGAAACCCGCATGTGGAGCATTCGTTTGTGTGGGATGCTCTACCAGGTTCATTCCTAGATAATGCACTCAAAGTTCACTAAGCATAGAGTGTGAAAACTGAGTTTCCTTGAGAGCTGCTTGGAAGCCTGATGGTGTGTGAAGTTAGTGAGCCAAATGGAGTTGTTCTCCCACAAGAACCACTCGGCTGATCCTTCTTCAATATGCCCTTCACCAACATGCAGTGTTTCCTTGATTGAATTAGCTCTCACACCAATATTTGCGTCTAGAGCCTTTGCATTGAGGGCTATCTGAAAACAGCTGTGGCGCTGAAGTTGTCTGTGAATGTGGAGTTGGTGGCATGTGAAACCCGCATGTGGAGCATTCGTTTATGTGGGATGCTCTCCAAGCTTCATTTCAGTCCTAGGCACTCAAAGGGCACTAAGCATAGAGTGTGAAAACTGAGTTTCCTTGAGAGCTGCTTGGAAGCCTGATGGTGTGTGAAGTTAGTGAGCCAAATGGAGTTGTTCTCCCATAAGAACCACTCGGCTGATCCTTCTTCAATATGCCCTTCACCAACATGCAGTGTTTCCTTGATTGAATTAGCTCTCACACCAATATTTGCGTCTAGAGCCTTTGCATTGAGGGCTATCTGAAAACGGCTGTGGCGCAGAAGTTGCCTGTGAATGTGGAGTTGGTGGCATGTGAAACCCGCATGTGGAGCATTCGTTTGTGTAGGATGCTCTACCAGGTTCATTCCTAGAAAATGCACTCAAAGTTCACTAAGCATAGAGTGTGAAAACTGAGTTTCCTTGAGAGCTGCTTGGAAGCCTGATGGTGTGTGAAGTTAGTGAGCCAAATGGAGTTGTTCTCCCACAAGAACCACTCGGCTGATCCTTCTTCAATATGCCCTTCACCACCATGCAGTGTTTCCTTGATTGAATTAGCTCTCACACCAATATTTGCGTCTAGAGCCTTTGCATTGAGGGCTATCTGAAAACGGCTGTGGCGCTGAAGTTGCCTGTGAATGTGGAGTTGGTGGCATGTGAAACCCGCATGTGGAGCATTCGTTTGTGTGGGATGCTCTACCAGGTTCATTCCTAGATAATGCACTCAAATTTCACTAAGCATAGAGTGTGAAAACTGAGTTTCCTTGAGAGCTGCTTGGAAGCCTGATGGTGTGTGAAGTTAGTGAGCCAAATGGAGTTGTTCTCCCACAAGAACCACTCGGCTGATCCTTCTTCAATATGCCCTTCACCAACATGCAGTGTTTCCTTGATTGAATTAGCTCTCACACCAATATTTGCGTCTAGAGCCTTTGCATTGAGGGCTATCTGAAAACGGCTGTGGCGCTGAAGGTGCCTGTGAATGTGGAGTTGGTGGCATGTGAAACCCGCATGTGGAGCATTCGTTTGTGTGGGATGCTCTACCAGGTTCATTCCTAGATAATGCACTCAAAGGGCACTAAGCATAGAGTGTGAAAACTGAGTTTCCTTGAGAGCTGCTTGGAAGCCTGATGGTGTGTGAAGTTAGTGAGCCAAATGGAGTTGTTCTCCCACAAGAACCACTCGGCTGATCCTTCTTCAATATGCCCTTCACCAACATGCAGTGTTTCCTTGATTGAATTAGCTCTCACACCAATATTTGCGTCTAGAGCCTTTGCATTGAGGGCTATCTGAAAACGGCGGTGGCGCTGAAGTTGCCTGTCAATGTGGAGTTGGTGGCATGTGAAACCCGCATGTGGAGCATTCGTTTATGTGGGATGCTCTCCAAGCTTCACTTCAGTCCTAGGCACTCATAGGGCACTAAGCATAGAGTGTGAAAACTGAGTTTCCTTGAGAGCTGCTTGGAAGCCTGATGGTGTGTGACGTTAGTGTGCCAAATGGAGTTGTTCTCCCACAAGAACCACTCGGCTGATCCTTCTTCAATATGCCCTTCACCAACATGCAGTGTTTCCTTGATTAAATTAGCTCTCACACCAATATTTGCGTCTAGAGCCTTTGCATTGAGAGCTATCTGAAAACGGCTGTGGCGCTGAAGGTGCCTGTGAATGTGGAGTTGGTGGCATGTGAAACCCGCATGTGGAGCATTCGTTTGTGTGGGATGCTCTACCAGGTTCATTCCTAGATAATGCACTCAAAGGGCACTAAGCATAGAGTGTGAAAACTGAGTTTCCTTGAGAGCTGCTTGGAAGCCTGATGGTGTGTGAAGTTAGTGAGCCAAATGGAGTTGTTCTCCCACAAGAACCACTCGGCTGATCCTTCTTCAATATGCCCTTCACCAACATGCAGTGTTTCCTTGATTGAATTAGCTCTCACACCAATATTTGCGTCTAGAGCCTTTGCATTGAGGGCTATCTGAAAACAGCTGTGGCGCTGAAGTTGCCTGTGAATGTGGAGTTGGTGGCATGTGAAACCCGCATGTGGAGCATTCGTTTATGTGGGATGCTCTCCAAGCTTCATTTCAGTCCTAGGCACCCAAAGGGCACTAAGCATAGAGTGTGAAAACTGAGTTTCCTTGAGAGCTGCTTGGAAGCCTGATGGTGTGTGAAGTTAGTGAGCCAAATGGAGTTGTTCTCCCACAAGAACCACTCGGCTGATCCTTCTTCAATATGCCCTTCACCAACATGCAGTGTTTCCTTGATTGAATTAGCTCTCACACCAATATTTGCGTCTAGAGCCTTTGCATTGAGGGCTATCTGAAAACGGCTGTGGCGCTGAAGTTGCCTGTGAATGTGGAGTTGGTGGCATGTGAAACCCGCATGTGGAGCATTCGTTTATGTGGGATGCTCTCCAAGCTTCATTTCAGTCCTAGGCACTCAAAGGGCACTAAGCATAGAGTGTGAAAACTGAGTTTCCTTGAGAGCTGCTTGGAAGCCTGATGGTGTGTGAAGTTAGTGAGCCAAATGGAGTTGTTCTCCCACAAGAACCACTCGGCTGATCCTTCTTCAATATGCCCTTCACCAACATGCAGTGTTTCCTTGATTGAATTAGCTCTCACACCAATATTTGCGTCTAGAGCCTTTGCATTGAGGGCTATCTGAAAACGGCTGTGGCGCTGAAGGTGCCTGTGAATGTGGAGTTGGTGGCATGTGAAACCCGCATGTGGAGCATTCGTTTATGTGGGATGCTCTCCAAGCTTCATTTCAGTCCTAGGCACTCAAAGGGCACTAAGCATAGAGTGTGAAAACTGAGTTTCCTTGAGAGCTGCTTGGAAGCCTGATGGTGTGTGAAGTTAGTGAGCCAAATGGAGTTGTTCTCCCACAAGAACCACTCGGCTGATCCTTCTTCAATATGCCCTTCACCAACATGCAGTGTTTCCTTGATTGAATTAGCTCTCACACCAATATTTGCGTCTAGAGCCTTTGCATTGAGGGCTATCTGAAAACGGCTGTGGCGCTGAAGTTGCCTGTGAATGTGGAGTTGGTGGCATGTGAAACCCGCATGTGGAGCATTCGTTTGTGTAGGATGCTCTACCAGGTTCATTCCTAGATAATGCACTCAAAGGGCACTAAGCATAGAGTGTGAAAACTGAGTTTCCTTGAGAGCTGCTTGGAAGCCTGATGGTGTGTGAAGTTAGTGAGCCAAATGGAGTTGTTCTCCCACAAGAACCACTCGGCTGATCCTTCTTCAATATGCCCTTCACCAACATGCAGTGTTTCCTTGATTGAATTAGCTCTCACACCAATATTTGCGTCTAGAGCCTTTGCATTGAGGGCTATCTGAAAACGGCTGTGGCGCTGAAGTTGCCTGTCAATGTGGAGTTGGTGGCATGTGAAACCCGCATGTGGAGCATTCGTTTATGTGGGATGCTCTCCAAGCTTCATTTCAGTCCTAGGCACTCAAAGGGCACTAAGCATAGAGTGTGAAAACTGAGTTTCCTTGAGAGCTGCTTGGAAGCCTGATGGTGTGTGAAGTTAGTGAGCCAAATGGAGTTGTTCTCCCATAAGAACCACTCGGCTGATCCTTCTTCAATATGCCGTTCACCAACATGCAGTGTTTCCTTGATTGAATTAGCTCTCACACCAATATTTGCGTCTAGAGCCTTTGCATTGAGGGCTATCTGAAAACGGCTGTGTCGCTGAAGTTGCCTGTGAATGTGGAGTTGGTGGCATGTGAAACCCGCATGTGGAGCATTCGTTTGTGTAGGATGCTCTACCAGGTTCATTCCTAGAAAATGCACTCAAAGTTCACTAAGCATAGAGTGTGAAAACTGAGTTTCCTTGAGAGCTGCTTGGAAGCCTGATGGTGTGTGAAGTTAGTGAGCCAAATGGAGTTGTTCTCCCACAAGAACCACTCGGCTGATCCTTCTTCAATATGCCCTTCACCACCATGCAGTGTTTCCTTGATTGAATTAGCTCTCACACCAATATTTGCGTCTAGAGCCTTTGCATTGAGGGCTATCTGAAAACGGCTGTGGCGCTGAAGTTGCCTGTGAATGTGGAGTTGGTGGCATGTGAAACCCGCATGTGGAGCATTCGTTTGTGTGGGATGCTCTACCAGGTTCATTCCTAGATAATGCACTCAAATTTCACTAAGCATAGAGTGTGAAAACTGAGTTTCCTTGAGAGCTGCTTGGAAGCCTGATGGTGTGTGAAGTTAGTGAGCCAAATGGAGTTGTTCTCCCACAAGAACCACTCGGCTGATCCTTCTTCAATATGCCCTTCACCAACATGCAGTGTTTCCTTGATTGAATTAGCTCTCACACCAATATTTGCGTCTAGAGCCTTTGCATTGAGGGCTATCTGAAAACGGCTGTGGCGCTGAAGGTGCCTGTGAATGTGGAGTTGGTGGCATGTGAAACCCGCATGTGGAGCATTCGTTTGTGTGGGATGCTCTACCAGGTTCATTCCTAGATAATGCACTCAAAGGGCACTAAGCATAGAGTGTGAAAACTGAGTTTCCTTGAGAGCTGCTTGGAAGCCTGATGGTGTGTGAAGTTAGTGAGCCAAATGGAGTTGTTCTCCCACAAGAACCACTCGGCTGATCCTTCTTCAATATGCCCTTCACCAACATGCAGTGTTTCCTTGATTGAATTAGCTCTCACACCAATATTTGCGTCTAGAGCCTTTGCATTGAGGGCTATCTGAAAACGGCGGTGGCGCTGAAGTTGCCTGTCAATGTGGAGTTGGTGGCATGTGAAACCCGCATGTGGAGCATTCGTTTATGTGGGATGCTCTCCAAGCTTCACTTCAGTCCTAGGCACTCATAGGGCACTAAGCATAGAGTGTGAAAACTGAGTTTCCTTGAGAGCTGCTTGGAAGCCTGATGGTGTGTGACGTTAGTGTGCCAAATGGAGTTGTTCTCCCACAAGAACCACTCGGCTGATCCTTCTTCAATATGCCCTTCACCAACATGCAGTGTTTCCTTGATTGAATTAGCTCTCACACCAATATTTGCGTCTAGAGCCTTTGCATTGAGAGCTATCTGAAAACGGCTGTGGCGCTGAAGGTGCCTGTGAATGTGGAGTTGGTGGCATGTGAAACCCGCATGTGGAGCATTCGTTTGTGTGGGATGCTCTACCAGGTTCATTCCTAGATAATGCACTCAAAGGGCACTAAGCATAGAGTGTGAAAACTGAGTTTCCTTGAGAGCTGCTTGGAAGCCTGATGGTGTGTGAAGTTAGTGAGCCAAATGGAGTTGTTCTCCCACAAGAACCACTCGGCTGATCCTTCTTCAATATGCCCTTCACCAACATGCAGTGTTTCCTTGATTGAATTAGCTCTCACACCAATATTTGCGTCTAGAGCCTTTGCATTGAGGGCTATCTGAAAACAGCTGTGGCGCTGAAGTTGCCTGTGAATGTGGAGTTGGTGGCATGTGAAACCCGCATGTGGAGCATTCGTTTATGTGGGATGCTCTCCAAGCTTCATTTCAGTCCTAGGCACCCAAAGGGCACTAAGCATAGAGTGTGAAAACTGAGTTTCCTTGAGAGCTGCTTGGAAGCCTGATGGTGTGTGAAGTTAGTGAGCCAAATGGAGTTGTTCTCCCACAAGAACCACTCGGCTGATCCTTCTTCAATATGCCCTTCACCAACATGCAGTGTTTCCTTGATTGAATTAGCTCTCACACCAATATTTGCGTCTAGAGCCTTTGCATTGAGGGCTATCTGAAAACGGCTGTGGCGCTGAAGTTGCCTGTGAATGTGGAGTTGGTGGCATGTGAAACCCGCATGTGGAGCATTCGTTTATGTGGGATGCTCTCCAAGCTTCATTTCAGTCCTAGGCACTCAAAGGGCACTAAGCATAGAGTGTGAAAACTGAGTTTCCTTGAGAGCTGCTTGGAAGCCTGATGGTGTGTGAAGTTAGTGAGCCAAATGGAGTTGTTCTCCCACAAGAACCACTCGGCTGATCCTTCTTCAATATGCCCTTCACCAACATGCAGTGTTTCCTTGATTGAATTAGCTCTCACACCAATATTTGCGTCTAGAGCCTTTGCATTGAGGGCTATCTGAAAACGGCTGTGGCGCTGAAGGTGCCTGTGAATGTGGAGTTGGTGGCATGTGAAACCCGCATGTGGAGCATTCGTTTATGTGGGATGCTCTCCAAGCTTCATTTCAGTCCTAGGCACTCAAAGGGCACTAAGCATAGAGTGTGAAAACTGAGTTTCCTTGAGAGCTGCTTGGAAGCCTGATGGTGTGTGAAGTTAGTGAGCCAAATGGAGTTGTTCTCCCACAAGAACCACTCGGCTGATCCTTCTTCAATATGCCCTTCACCAACATGCAGTGTTTCCTTGATTGAATTAGCTCTCACACCAATATTTGCGTCTAGAGCCTTTGCATTGAGGGCTATCTGAAAACGGCTGTGGCGCTGAAGTTGCCTGTGAATGTGGAGTTGGTGGCATGTGAAACCCGCATGTGGAGCATTCGTTTGTGTAGGATGCTCTACCAGGTTCATTCCTAGATAATGCACTCAAAGGGCACTAAGCATAGAGTGTGAAAACTGAGTTTCCTTGAGAGCTGCTTGGAAGCCTGATGGTGTGTGAAGTTAGTGAGCCAAATGGAGTTGTTCTCCCACAAGAACCACTCGGCTGATCCTTCTTCAATATGCCCTTCACCAACATGCAGTGTTTCCTTGATTGAATTAGCTCTCACACCAATATTTGCGTCTAGAGCCTTTGCATTGAGGGCTATCTGAAAACGGCTGTGGCGCTGAAGTTGCCTGTCAATGTGGAGTTGGTGGCATGTGAAACCCGCATGTGGAGCATTCGTTTATGTGGGATGCTCTCCAAGCTTCATTTCAGTCCTAGGCACTCAAAGGGCACTAAGCATAGAGTGTGAAAACTGAGTTTCCTTGAGAGCTGCTTGGAAGCCTGATGGTGTGTGAAGTTAGTGAGCCAAATGGAGTTGTTCTCCCACAAGAACCACTCGGCTGATCCTTCTTCAATATGCCCTTCACCAACATGCAGTGTTTCCTTGATTGAATTAGCTCTCACACCAATATTTGCGTCTAGAGCCTTTGCATTGAGGGCTATCTGAAAACGGCTGTGGCGCTGAAGTTGCCTGTGAATGTGGAGTTGGTGGCATGTGAAACCCGCATGTGGAGCATTCGTTTATGTGGGATGCTCTCCAAGCTTCATTTCAGTCCTAGGCACTCAAAGGGCACTAAGCATAGAGTGTGAAAACTGAGTTTCCTTGAGAGCTGCTTGGAAGCCTGATGGTGTGTGAAGTTAGTGAGCCAAATGGAGTTGTTCTCCCACAAGAACCACTCGGCTGATCCTTCTTCAATATGCCCTTCACCAACATGCAGTGTTTCCTTGATTGAATTAGCTCTCACACCAATATTTGCGTCTAGAGCCTTTGCATTGAGGGCTATCTGAAAACGGCTGTGGCGCTGAAGTTGCCTGTGAATGTGGAGTTGGTGGCATGTGAAACCCGCATGTGGAGCATTCGTTTGTGTGGGATGCTCTACCAGGTTCATTCCTAGGTAATGCACTCAAAGGGCAATAAGAATAGAGTGTGAAAACTGAGTTTCCATGAGAGCTGCTTGGAAGCCTGATGGTGTGTGAAGTTATTGAGCCAAATGGAGTTGTTCTCCCACAAGAACCACTCGGCTGATCCTTCTTCAATATGCCCTTCACCAACATGCAGTGTTTCCTTGATTGAATTAGCTCTCACACCAATATTTGCGTCTAGAGCCTTTGCATTGAGGGCTATCTGAAAACGGCTGTGGCGCTGAAGTTGCCTGTGAATGTGGAGTTGGTGGCATGTGAAACCCGCATGTGGAGCATTCGTTTGTGTAGGATGCTCTACCAGGTTCATTCCTAGATAATGCACTCAAAGGGCACTAAGCATAGAGTGTGAAAACTGAGTTTCCTTGAGAGCTGCTTGGAAGCCTGATGGTGTGTGAAGTTAGTGAGCCAAATGGAGTTGTTCTCCCACAAGAACCACTCGGCTGATCCTTCTTCAATATGCCCTTCACCAACATGCAGTGTTTCCTTGATTGAATTAGCTCTCACACCAATATTTGCGTCTAGAGCCTTTGCATTGAGGGCTATCTGAAAACGGCTGTGGCGCTGAAGTTGCCTGTGAATGTGGAGTTGGTGGCATGTGAAACCCGCATGTGGAGCATTCGTTTATGTGGGATGCTCTACCAGGTTCATTTCAGTCCTAGCCATACAAAGGGCACTAAGCATAGAGTGTGAAAACTGAGTTTCCTTGAGAGCTGCTTGGAAGCCTGATGGTGTGTGAAGTTATTGAGCCAAATGGAGTTGTTCTCCCACAAGAACCACTCGGCTGATCCTTCTTCAATATGCCCTTCACCAACATGCAGTCTTTCCTTGATTGAATTAGCTCTCACACCAATATTTGCGTCTAGAGCCTTTGCATTGAGGGCTATCTGAAAACGGCTGTGGCGCTGAAGTTGCCTGTGAATGTGGAGTTGGTGGCATGTGAAACCCGCATGTGGAGCATTCGTTTATGTGGGATGCTCTCCAAGCTTCATTTCAGTCCTAGGCACTCAAAGGGCACTAAGCATAGAGTGTGAAAACTGAGTTTCCTTGAGAGCTGCTTGGAAGCCTGATGGTGTGTGAAGTTAGTGAGCCAAATGGAGTTGTTCTCCCACAAGAACCACTCGGCTGATCCTTCTTCAATATGCCCTTCACCAACATGCAGTGTTTCCTTGATTGAATTAGCTCTCACACCAATATTTGCGTCTAGAGCCTTTGCATTGCGGGCTATCTGAAAACGGCTGTGGCGCTGAAGTTGCCTGTGAATGTGGAGTTGGTGGCATGTGAAACCCGCATGTGGAGCATTCGTTTATGTGGGATGCTCTCCAAGCTTCATTTCAGTCCTAGGCACTCAAAGGGCACTAAGCATAGAGTGTGAAAACTGAGTTTCCTTGAGAGCTGCTTGGAAGCCTGATGGTGTGTGAAGTTAGTGAGCCAAATGGAGTTGTTCTCCCACAAGAACCACTCGGCTGATCCTTCTTCAATATGCCCTTCACAAACATGCAGTGTTTCCTTGATTGAATTAGCTCTCACACCAATATTTGCGTCTAGAGCCTTTGCATTGAGGGCTATCTGAAAACGGCTGTGGCGCTGAAGTTGCCTGTGAATGTGGAGTTGGTGGCATGTGAAACCCGCATGTGGAGCATTCGTTTATGTGGGATGCTCTCCAAGCTTCATTTCAGTCCTAGGCACTCAAAGGGCACTAAGCATAGAGTGTGAAAACTGAGTTTCCTTGAGAGCTGCTTGGAAGCCTGATGGTGTGTGAAGTTAGTGAGCCAAATGGAGTTGTTCTCCCACAAGAACCACTCGGCTGATCCTTCTTCAATATGCCCTTCACCAACATGCAGTGTTTCCTTGATTGAATTAGCTCTCACACCAATATTTGCGTCTAGAGCCTTTGCATTGAGGGCTATCTGAAAACGGCTGTGGCGCTGAAGTTGCCTGTGAATGTGGAGTTGGTGGCATGTGAAACCCGCATGTGGAGCATTCGTTTGTGTAGGATGCTCTACCAGGTTCATTCCTAGATAATGCACTCAAAGGGCACTAAGCATAGAGTGTGAAAACTGAGTTTCCTTGAGAGCTGCTTGGAAGCCTGATGGTGTGTGAAGTTAGTGAGCCAAATGGAGTTGTTCTCCCACAAGAACCACTCGGCTGATCCTTCTTCAATATGCCCTTCACCAACATGCAGTGTTTCCTTGATTGAATTAGCTCTCACACCAATATTTGCGTCTAGAGCCTTTGCATTGAGGGCTATCTGAAAACGGCTGTGGCGCTGAAGTTGCCTGTGAATGTGGAGTTGGTGGCATGTGAAACCCGCATGTGGAGCATTCGTTTATGTGGGATGCTCTCCAAGCTTCATTTCAGTCCTAGGCACTCAAAGGGCACTAAGCATAGAGTGTGAAAACTGAGTTTCCTTGAGAGCTGCTTGGAAGCCTGATGGTGTGTGAAGTTAGTGAGCCAAATGGAGTTGTTCTCCCACAGGAACCACTCGGCTGATCCTTCTTCAATATGCCCTTCACCACCATGCAGTGTTTCCTTGATTGAATTAGCTCTCACACCAATATTTGCGTCTAGAGCCTTTGCATTGAGGGCTATCTGAAAACGGCTGTGGCGCTGAAGTTGCCTGTGAATGTGGAGTTGGTGGCATGTGAAACCCGCATGTGGAGCATTCGTTTGTGTGGGATGCTCTACCAGGTTCATTCCTAGATAATGCACTCAAATTTCACTAAGCATAGAGTGTGAAAACTGAGTTTCCTTGAGAGCTGCTTGGAAGCCTGATGGTGTGTGAAGTTAGTGAGCCAAATGGAGTTGTTCTCCCACAAGAACCACTCGGCTGATCCTTCTTCAATATGCCCTTCACCAACATGCAGTGTTTCCTTGATTGAATTAGCTCTCACACCAATATTTGCGTCTAGAGCCTTTGCATTGAGGGCTATCTGAAAACGGCTGTGGCGCTGAAGGTGCCTGTGAATGTGGAGTTGGTGGCATGTGAAACCCGCATGTGGAGCATTCGTTTGTGTGGGATGCTCTACCAGGTTCATTCCTAGATAATGCACTCAAAGGGCACTAAGCATAGAGTGTGAAAACTGAGTTTCCTTGAGAGCTGCTTGGAAGCCTGATGGTGTGTGAAGTTAGTGAGCCAAATGGAGTTGTTCTCCCACAAGAACCACTCGGCTGATCCTTCTTCAATATGCCCTTCACCAACATGCAGTGTTTCCTTGATTGAATTAGCTCTCACACCAATATTTGCGTCTAGAGCCTTTGCATTGAGGGCTATCTGAAAACGGCGGTGGCGCTGAAGTTGCCTGTCAATGTGGAGTTGGTGGCATGTGAAACCCGCATGTGGAGCATTCGTTTATGTGGGATGCTCTCCAAGCTTCACTTCAGTCCTAGGCACTCATAGGGCACTAAGCATAGAGTGTGAAAACTGAGTTTCCTTGAGAGCTGCTTGGAAGCCTGATGGTGTGTGACGTTAGTGTGCCAAATGGAGTTGTTCTCCCACAAGAACCACTCGGCTGATCCTTCTTCAATATGCCCTTCACCAACATGCAGTGTTTCCTTGATTGAATTAGCTCTCACACCAATATTTGCGTCTAGAGCCTTTGCATTGAGAGCTATCTGAAAACGGCTGTGGCGCTGAAGGTGCCTGTGAATGTGGAGTTGGTGGCATGTGAAACCCGCATGTGGAGCATTCGTTTGTGTGGGATGCTCTACCAGGTTCATTCCTAGATAATGCACTCAAAGGGCACTAAGCATAGAGTGTGAAAACTGAGTTTCCTTGAGAGCTGCTTGGAAGCCTGATGGTGTGTGAAGTTAGTGAGCCAAATGGAGTTGTTCTCCCACAAGAACCACTCGGCTGATCCTTCTTCAATATGCCCTTCACCAACATGCAGTGTTTCCTTGATTGAATTAGCTCTCACACCAATATTTGCGTCTAGAGCCTTTGCATTGAGGGCTATCTGAAAACAGCTGTGGCGCTGAAGTTGCCTGTGAATGTGGAGTTGGTGGCATGTGAAACCCGCATGTGGAGCATTCGTTTATGTGGGATGCTCTCCAAGCTTCATTTCAGTCCTAGGCACCCAAAGGGCACTAAGCATAGAGTGTGAAAACTGAGTTTCCTTGAGAGCTGCTTGGAAGCCTGATGGTGTGTGAAGTTAGTGAGCCAAATGGAGTTGTTCTCCCACAAGAACCACTCGGCTGATCCTTCTTCAATATGCCCTTCACCAACATGCAGTGTTTCCTTGATTGAATTAGCTCTCACACCAATATTTGCGTCTAGAGCCTTTGCATTGAGGGCTATCTGAAAACGGCTGTGGCGCTGAAGTTGCCTGTGAATGTGGAGTTGGTGGCATGTGAAACCCGCATGTGGAGCATTCGTTTATGTGGGATGCTCTCCAAGCTTCATTTCAGTCCTAGGCACTCAAAGGGCACTAAGCATAGAGTGTGAAAACTGAGTTTCCTTGAGAGCTGCTTGGAAGCCTGATGGTGTGTGAAGTTAGTGAGCCAAATGGAGTTGTTCTCCCACAAGAACCACTCGGCTGATCCTTCTTCAATATGCCCTTCACCAACATGCAGTGTTTCCTTGATTGAATTAGCTCTCACACCAATATTTGCGTCTAGAGCCTTTGCATTGAGGGCTATCTGAAAACGGCTGTGGCGCTGAAGGTGCCTGTGAATGTGGAGTTGGTGGCATGTGAAACCCGCATGTGGAGCATTCGTTTATGTGGGATGCTCTCCAAGCTTCATTTCAGTCCTAGGCACTCAAAGGGCACTAAGCATAGAGTGTGAAAACTGAGTTTCCTTGAGAGCTGCTTGGAAGCCTGATGGTGTGTGAAGTTAGTGAGCCAAATGGAGTTGTTCTCCCACAAGAACCACTCGGCTGATCCTTCTTCAATATGCCCTTCACCAACATGCAGTGTTTCCTTGATTGAATTAGCTCTCACACCAATATTTGCGTCTAGAGCCTTTGCATTGAGGGCTATCTGAAAACGGCTGTGGCGCTGAAGTTGCCTGTGAATGTGGAGTTGGTGGCATGTGAAACCCGCATGTGGAGCATTCGTTTGTGTAGGATGCTCTACCAGGTTCATTCCTAGATAATGCACTCAAAGGGCACTAAGCATAGAGTGTGAAAACTGAGTTTCCTTGAGAGCTGCTTGGAAGCCTGATGGTGTGTGAAGTTAGTGAGCCAAATGGAGTTGTTCTCCCACAAGAACCACTCGGCTGATCCTTCTTCAATATGCCCTTCACCAACATGCAGTGTTTCCTTGATTGAATTAGCTCTCACACCAATATTTGCGTCTAGAGCCTTTGCATTGAGGGCTATCTGAAAACGGCTGTGGCGCTGAAGTTGCCTGTGAATGTGGAGTTGGTGGCATGTGAAACCCGCATGTGGAGCATTCGTTTATGTGGGATGCTCTCCAAGCTTCATTTCAGTCCTAGGCACTCAAAGGGCACTAAGCATAGAGTGTGAAAACTGAGTTTCCTTGAGAGCTGCTTGGAAGCCTGATGGTGTGTGAAGTTAGTGAGCCAAATGGAGTTGTTCTCCCACAAGAACCACTCGGCTGATCCTTCTTCAATATGCCCTTCACCAACATGCAGTGTTTCCTTGATTGAATTAGCTCTCACACCAATATTTGCGTCTAGAGCCTTTGCATTGAGGGCTATCTGAAAACGGCTGTGGCGCTGAAGTTGCCTGTGAATGTGGAGTTGGTGGCATGTGAAACCCGCATGTGGAGCATTCGTTTGTGTGGGATGCTCTACCAGGTTCATTCCTAGGTAATGCACTCAAAGGGCAATAAGAATAGAGTGTGAAAACTGAGTTTCCATGAGAGCTGCTTGGAAGCCTGATGGTGTGTGAAGTTATTGAGCCAAATGGAGTTGTTCTCCCACAAGAACCACTCGGCTGATCCTTCTTCAATATGCCCTTCACCAACATGCAGTGTTTCCTTGATTGAATTAGCTCTCACACCAATATTTGCGTCTAGAGCCTTTGCATTGAGGGCTATCTGAAAACGGCTGTGGCGCTGAAGTTGCCTGTGAATGTGGAGTTGGTGGCATGTGAAACCCGCATGTGGAGCATTCGTTTGTGTGGGACGCTCTACCAGGTTCATTCCTAGATAATGCACTCAAAGGGCACTAAGCATAGAGTGTGAAAACTGAGTTTCCTTGAGAGCTGCTTGGAAGCCTGATGGTGTGTGAAGTTAGTGAGCCAAATGGAGTTGTTCTCCCACAAGAACCACTCGGCTGATCCTTCTTCAATATGCCCTTCACCAACATGCAGTGTTTCCTTGATTGAATTAGCTCTCACACCAATATTTGCGTCTAGAGCCTTTGCATTGAGGGCTATCTGAAAACGGCTGTGGCGCTGAAGTTGCCTGTGAATGTGGAGTTGGTGGCATGTGAAACCCGCATGTGGAGCATTCGTTTATGTGGGATGCTCTCCAAGCTTCATTTCAGTCCTAGGCACTCAAAGGGCACTAAGCATAGAGTGTGAAAACTGAGTTTCCTTGAGAGCTGCTTGGAAGCCTGATGGTGTGTGAAGTTAGTGAGCCAAATGGAGTTGTTCTCCCACAAGAACCACTCGGCTGATCCTTCTTCAATATGCCCTTCACCAACATGCAGTCTTTCCTTGATTGAATTAGCTCTCACACCAATATTTGCGTCTAGAGCCTTTGCATTGAGGGCTATCTGAAAACGGCTGTGGCGCTGAAGTTGCCTGTGAATGTGGAGTTGGTGGCATGTGAAACCCGCATGTGGAGCATTCGTTTATGTGGGATGCTCTCCAAGCTTCATTTCAGTCCTAGGCACTCAAAGGGCACTAAGCATAGAGTGTGAAAACTGAGTTTCCTTGAGAGCTGCTTGGAAGCCTGATGGTGTGTGAAGTTAGTGAGCCAAATGGAGTTGTTCTCCCACAAGAACCACTCGGCTGATCCTTCTTCAATATGCCCTTCACCAACATGCAGTGTTTCCTTGATTGAATTAGCTCTCACACCAATATTTGCGTCTAGAGCCTTTGCATTGCGGGCTATCTGAAAACGGCTGTGGCGCTGAAGTTGCCTGTGAATGTGGAGTTGGTGGCATGTGAAACCCGCATGTGGAGCATTCGTTTATGTGGGATGCTCTCCAAGCTTCATTTCAGTCCTAGGCACTCAAAGGGCACTAAGCATAGAGTGTGAAAACTGAGTTTCCTTGAGAGCTGCTTGGAAGCCTGATGGTGTGTGAAGTTAGTGAGCCAAATGGAGTTGTTCTCCCACAAGAACCACTCGGCTGATCCTTCTTCAATATGCCCTTCACCAACATGCAGTGTTTCCTTGATTGAATTAGCTCTCACACCAATATTTGCGTCTAGAGCCTTTGCATTGAGGGCTATCTGAAAACGGCTGTGGCGCTGAAGTTGCCTGTGAATGTGGAGTTGGTGGCATGTGAAACCCGCATGTGGAGCATTCGTTTATGTGGGATGCTCTCCAAGCTTCATTTCAGTCCTAGGCACTCAAAGGGCACTAAGCATAGAGTGTGAAAACTGAGTTTCCTTGAGAGCTGCTTGGAAGCCTGATGGTGTGTGAAGTTAGTGAGCCAAATGGAGTTGTTCTCCCACAAGAACCACTCGGCTGATCCTTCTTCAATATGCCCTTCACCAACATGCAGTGTTTCCTTGATTGAATTAGCTCTCACACCAATATTTGCGTCTAGAGCCTTTGCATTGAGGGCTATCTGAAAACGGCTGTGGCGCTGAAGTTGCCTGTGAATGTGGAGTTGGTGGCATGTGAAACCCGCATGTGGAGCATTCGTTTGTGTAGGATGCTCTACCAGGTTCATTCCTAGATAATGCACTCAAAGGGCACTAAGCATAGAGTGTGAAAACTGAGTTTCCTTGAGAGCTGCTTGGAAGCCTGATGGTGTGTGAAGTTAGTGAGCCAAATGGAGTTGTTCTCCCACAAGAACCACTCGGCTGATCCTTCTTCAATATGCCCTTCACCAACATGCAGTGTTTCCTTGATTGAATTAGCTCTCACACCAATATTTGCGTCTAGAGCCTTTGCATTGAGGGCTATCTGAAAACGGCTGTGGCGCTGAAGTTGCCTGTGAATGTGGAGTTGGTGGCATGTGAAACCCGCATGTGGAGCATTCATTTATGTGGGATGCTCTCCAAGCTTCATTTCAGTCCTAGGCACTCAAAGGGCACTAAGCATAGAGTGTGAAAACTGAGTTTCCTTGAGAGCTGCTTGGAAGCCTGATGGTGTGTGAAGTTAGTGAGCCAAATGGAGTTGTTCTCCCACAAGAACCACTCGGCTGATCCTTCTTCAATATGCCCTTCACCAACATGCAGTGTTTCCTTGATTGAATTAGCTCTCACACCAATATTTGCGTCTAGAGCCTTTGCATTGAGGGCTATCTGAAAACGGCTGTGGCGCAGAAGTTGCCTGTGAATGTGGAGTTGGTGGCATGTGAAACCCGCATGTGGAGCATTCGTTTGTGTGGGATGCTCTACCAGGTTCATTCCTAGGTAATGCACTCAAAGGGCAATAAGAATAGAGTGTGAAAAACTGAGTTTCCATGAGAGCTGCTTGGAAGCCTGATGGTGTGTGAAGTTATTGAGCCAAATGGAGTTGTTCTCCCACAAGAACCACTCGGCTGATCCTTCTTCAATATGCCCTTCACCAACATGCAGTGTTTCCTTGATTGAATTAGCTCTCACACCAATATTTGCGTCTAGAGCCTTTGCATTGAGGGCTATCTGAAAACGGCTGTGGCGCTGAAGTTGCCTGTGAATGTGGAGTTGGTGGCATGTGAAACCCGCATGTGGAGCATTCGTTTGTGTAGGATGCTCTACCAGGTTCATTCCTAGATAATGCACTCAAAGGGCACTAAGCATAGAGTGTGAAAACTGAGTTTCCTTGAGAGCTGCTTGGAAGCCTGATGGTGTGTGAAGTTAGTGAGCCAAATGGAGTTGTTCTCCCACAAGAACCACTCGGCTGATCCTTCTTCAATATGCCCTTCACCAACATGCAGTGTTTCCTTGATTGAATTAGCTCTCACACCAATATTTGCGTCTAGAGCCTTTGCATTGAGGGCTATCTGAAAACGGCTGTGGCGCTGAAGTTGCCTGTGAATGTGGAGTTGGTGGCATGTGAAACCCGCATGTGGAGCATTCGTTTATGTGGGATGCTCTCCAAGCTTCATTTCAGTCTAGGCACTCAAAGGGCACTAAGCATAGAGTGTGAAAACTGAGTTTCCTTGAGAGCTGCTTGGAAGCCTGATGGTGTGTGAAGTTAGTGAGCCAAATGGAGTTGTTCTCCCACAAGAACCACTAGGCTGATCCTTCTTCAATATGCCCTTCACCAACATGCAGTGTTTCCTTGATTGAATTAGCTCTCACACCAATATTTGCGTCTAGAGCCTTTGCATTGAGGGCTATCTGAAAACGGCTGTGGCGCAGAAGTTGCCTGTGAATGTGGAGTTGGTGGCATGTGAAACCCGCATGTGGAGCATTCGTTTGTGTGGGATGCTCTACCAGGTTCATTCCTAGGTAATGCACTCAAAGGGCAATAAGAATAGAGTGTGAAAACTGAGTTTCCATGAGAGCTGCTTGGAAGCCTGATGGTGTGTGAAGTTATTGAGCCAAATGGAGTTGTTCTCCCACAAGAACCACTCGGCTGATCCTTCTTCAATATGCCCTTCACCAACATGCAGTGTTTCCTTGATTGAATTAGCTCTCACACCAATATTTGCGTCTAGAGCCTTTGCATTGAGGGCTATCTGAAAACGGCTGTGGCGCTGAAGTTGCCTGTGAATGTGGAGTTGGTGGCATGTGAAACCCGCATGTGGAGCATTCGTTTGTGTAGGATGCTCTACCAGGTTCATTCCTAGATAATGCACTCAAAGGGCACTAAGCATAGAGTGTGAAAACTGAGTTTCCTTGAGAGCTGCTTGGAAGCCTGATGGTGTGTGAAGTTAGTGAGCCAAATGGAGTTGTTCTCCCACAAGAACCACTCGGCTGATCCTTCTTCAATATGCCCTTCACCACCATGCAGTGTTTCCTTGATTGAATTAGCTCTCACACCAATATTTGCGTCTAGAGCCTTTGCATTGAGGGCTATCTGAAAACGGCTGTGGCGCTGAAGTTGCCTGTGAATGTGGAGTTGGTGGCATGTGAAAACCGCATGTGGAGCATTCGTTTATGTGGGATGCTCTCCAAGCTTCATTTCAGTCCTAGGCACTCAAAGGGCACTAAGCATAGAGTGTGAAAACTGAGTTTCCTTGAGAGCTGCTTGGAAGCCTGATGGTGTGTGAAGTTAGTGAGCCAAATGGAGTTGTTCTCCCACAAGAACCACTCGGCTGATTCTTCTTCAATATGCCCTTCACCAACATGCAGTGTTTCCTTGATTGAATTAGCTCTCACACCAATATTTGCGTCTAGAGCCTTTGCATTGAGGGCTATCTGAAAACGGCTGTGGCGCTGAAGTTGCCTGTGAATGTGGAGTTGGTGGCATGTGAAACCCGCATGTGGAGCATTCGTATTTGTGGGATGCTCTACCAGGTTCATTTCAGTCCTAGCCATACAAAGAGCACTAAGCATAGAGTGTGAAAACTGAGTTTCCTTGAGAGCTGCTTGGAAGCCTGATGGTGTGTGAAGTTAGTGTGCCAAATGGAGTTGTTCTCCCACATGAACCACTCGGCTGATTCTTCTTCAATATGCCCTTCACCAACATGCAGTGTTTCCTTGATTGAATTAGCTCTCACACCAATATTTGCTGTGGCGCTGAAGTTGCCTGTGAATGTGGAGTTGGTGGCATGTGAAACCCGCATGTGGAGCATTCGTTTGTGTAGGATGCTCTACCAGGTTCATTCCTAGATAATGCACTCAAAGGGCACTAAGCATAGAGTGTGAAAACTGAGTTTTCTTGAGAGCTGCTTGGAAGCCTGATGGTGTGTGAAGTTAGTGAGCCAAATGGAGTTGTTCTCCCACAAGAACCACTCGGCTGATCCTTCTTCAATATGCCCTTCACCAACATGCAGTGTTTCCTTGATGGAATTAGCTCTCACACCAATATTTGCGTCTAGAGCCTTTGCATTGAGGGCTATCTGAAAACAGCTGTGGCGCTGAAGTTGCCTGTGAATGTGGAGTTGGTGGCATGTGAAACCCGCATGTGGAGCATTCGTTTATGTGGGATGCTCTCCAAGCTTCATTTCATTCCTAGGCACTCAAAGGGCACTAAGCATAGAGTGTGAAAACTGAGTTTCCTTGAGAGCTGCTTGGAAGCCTGATGGTGTTTGAAGTTAGTGAGCTAAATGGAGTTGTTCTCCCACAAGAACCACTCGGCTGATCCTTCTTCAATATGCCCTTCACCAACATGCAGTGTTTTCTTGATTGAATTAGCTCTCACACCAATATTTGCGTCTAGAGCCTTTGCATTGAGGGCTATCTGAAAACGGCTGTGGCGCTGAAGTTGCCTGTGAATGTGGAGTTGGTGGCATGTGAAACCCGCATGTGGAGCATTCGTATTTGTGGGATGCTCTACCAGGTTCATTTCAGTCCTAGCCATACAAAGAGCACTAAGCATAGAGTGTGAAAACTGAGTTTCCTTGAGAGCTGCTTGGAAGCCTGATGGTGTGTGAAGTTAGTGAGCCAAATGGAGTTGTTCTCCCACATGAACCACTCGGCTGATTCTTCTTCAATATGCCCTTCACCAACATGCAGTGTTTCCTTGATTGAATTAGCTCTCACACCAATATTTGCGTTTAGAGCCTTTGCATTGAGGGCTATCTGAAAACGGCTGTGGCGCTGAAGTTGCCTGTGAATGTGGAGTTGGTGGCATGTGAAACCCGCATGTGGAGCATTCGTTTTTGTGGGATGCTCTCCAAGCTTCATTTCAGTCCTAGCCATACAAAGGGCACTAAGCATAGAGTGTGAAAACTGAGTTTCCTTGAGAGCTGCTTGGAAGCCTGATGGTGTGTGAAGTTACTGAGCCAAATAGAGTTGTTCTCCCACAAGAACCACTCGGCTGATCCTTCTTCAATATGCCCTTCACCAACATGCAGTGTTTCCTTGATTGAATTAGCTCTCACACCAATATTTGCGTCTAGAGCCTTTGCATTGAGGGCTATCTGAAAACGGCGGTGGCGCTGAAGTTGCCTGTGAATGTGGAGTTGGTGGCATGTGAAACCCGCATGTGGAGCATTCGTTTATGTGGGATGCTCTCCAAGCTTCACTTCAGTCCTAGGCACTCATAGGGCACTAAGCATAGAGTGTGAAAACTGAGTTTCCTTGAGAGCTGCTTGGAAGCCTGATGGTGTGTGACGTTAGTGTGCCAAATGGAGTTGTTCTCCCACAAGAACCACTCGGCTGATCCTTCTTCAATATGCCCTTCACCAACATGCAGTGTTTCCTTGATTGAATTAGCTCTCACACCAATATTTGCGTCTAGAGCCTTTGCATTGAGGGCTATCTGAAAACGGCTGTGGCGCTGAAGTTGCCTGTGAATGTGGAGTTGGTGGCATGTGAAACCCGCATGTGGAGCATTCGTTTGTGTGGGATGCTCTACCAGGTTCATTCCTAGAAAATGCACTCAAAGTTCACTAAGCATAGAGTGTGAAAACTGAGTTTCCTTGAGAGCTGCTTGGAAGCCTGATGGTGTGTGAAGTTAGTGAGCCAAATGGAGTTGTTCTCCCACAAGAACCACTCGGCTGATCCTTCTTCAATATGCCCTTCAACAACATGCAGTGTTTCCTTGATTGAATTAGCTCTCACACCAATATTTGCGTCTAGAGCCTTTGCATTGAGGTCTATCTGAAAACGGCTGTGGCGCTGAAGTTGCCTGTGAATGTGGAGTTGGTGGTATGTGAAACCCGCATGTGGAGCATTCGTTTATGTGGGATGCTCTCCAAGCTTCATTTCAGTCCTAGGCACTCAAAGGGCACTAAGCATAGAGTGTGAAAACTGAGTTTCCTTGAGAGCTGCTTGGAAGCCTGATGGTGTGTGAAGTTAGTGAGCCAAATGGAGTTGTTCTCCCACAAGAACCACTCGGCTGATCCTTCTTCAATATGCCCTTCACCAACATGCAGTGTTTCCTTGATTGAATTAGCTCTCACACCAATATTTGCGTCTAGAGCCTTTGCATTGAGGGCTATCTGAAAACGGCTGTGGCGCTGAAGTTGCCTGTGAATGTGGAGTTGGTGGCATGTGAAACCCGCATGTGGAGCATTCGTTTATGTGGGATGCTCTCCAAGCTTCATTTCAGTCCTAGGCGCTCAAAGGGCACTAAGCATAGAGTGTGAAAACTGAGTTTCCTTGAGAGCTGCTTGGAAGCCTGATGGTGTGTGAAGTTAGTGAGCCAAATGGAGTTGTTCTCCCACAAGAACCACTCGGCTGATCCTTCTTCAATATGCCCTTCACCAACATGCAGTGTTTCCTTGATTGAATTAGCTCTCACACCAATATTTGCGTCTAGAGCCTTTGCATTGAGGGCTATCTGAAAACGGCTGTGGCGCTGAAGTTGCCTGTGAATGTGGAGTTGGTGGCATGTGAAACCCGCATGTGGAGCATTCGTTTGTGTGGGATGCTCTACCAGGTTCATTCCTAGGTAATGCACTCAAAGGGCACTAAGCATAGAGTGTGAAAACTGAGTTTCCATGAGAGCTGCTTGGAAGCCTGATGGTGTGTGAAGTTATTGAGCCAAATGGAGTTGTTCTCCCACAAGAACCACTCGGCTGATCCTTCTTCAATATGCCCTTCACCAACATGCAGTGTTTCCTTGATTGAATTAGCTCTCACACCAATATTTGCGTCTAGAGCCTTTGCATTGAGGGCTATCTGAAAACGGCTGTGGCGCTGAAGTTGCCTGTGAATGTGGAGTTGGTGGCATGTGAAACCCGCATGTGGAGCATTCGTTTGTGTAGGATGCTCTACCAGGTTCATTCCTAGATAATGCACTCAAAGGGCACTAAGCATAGAGTGTGAAAACTGAGTTTCCTTGAGAGCTGCTTGGAAGCCTGATGGTGTGTGAAGTTAGTGAGCCAAATGGAGTTGTTCTCCCACAAGAACCACTCGGCTGATCCTTCTTCAATATGCCCTTCACCAACATGCAGTGTTTCCTTGATTGAATTAGCTCTCACACCAATATTTGCGTCTAGAGCCTTTGCATTGAGGGCTATCTGAAAACGGCTGTGGTGCTGAAGTTGCCTGTGAATGTGGAGTTGGTGGCATGTGAAACCCGCATGTGGAGCATTCGTTTATGTGGGATGCTCTCCAAGCTTCATTTCATTCCTAGGCACTCAAAGGGCACTAAGCATAGAGTGTGAAAACTGAGTTTCCTTGAGAGCTGCTTGGAAGCCTGATGGTGTGTGAAGTTAGTGAGCCAAATGGAGTTGTTCTCCCACAAGAACCACTCGGCTGATCCTTCTTCAATATGCCCTTCACCAACATGCAGTGTTTCCTTGATTGAATTAGCTCTCACACCAATATTTGCGTCTAGAGCCTTTGCATTGAGGGCTATCTGAAAACGGCTGTGGCGCTGAAGTTGCCTGTGAATGTGGAGTTGGTGGCATGTGAAACCCGCATGTGGAGCATTCCTTTGTGTGGGATGCTCTACCAGGTTCATTCCTAGGCAATGCACTCAAAGGGCACTAAGCATAGAGTGTGAAAACTGAGTTTCCATGAGAGCTGCTTGGAAGCCTGATGGTGTGTGAAGTTATTGAGCCAAATGGAGTTGTTCTCCCACAAGAACCACTCGGCTGATCCTTCTTCAATATGCCCTTCACCAACATGCAGTGTTTCCTTGATTGAATTAGCTCTCACACCAATATTTGCGTCTAGAGCCTTTGCATTGAGGGCTATCTGAAAACGGCTGTGGCGCTGAAGTTGCCTGTGAATGTGGAGTTGGTGGCATGTGAAACCCGCATGTGGAGCATTCGTTTATTTGGAATGTCTCCAAGCTTCATTTCAGTCCTAGGCACTCAAAGGGCACTAAGCATAGAGTGTGAAAACTGAGTTTCCTTGAGAGCTGCTTGGAAGCCTGATGGTGTGTGAAGTTAGTGAGCCAAATGGAGTTGTTCTCCCACAAGAACCACTCGGCTGATCCTTCTTCAATATGCCCTTCACCAACATGCAGTGTTTCCTTGATTGAATTAGCTCTCACACCAATATTTGCGTCTAGAGCCTTTGCATTGAGGGCTATCTGAAAGCGGCTGTGGCGCTGAAGGTGCCTGTGAATGTGGAGTTGGTGGCATGTGAAACCCGCATGTGGAGCATTCGTTTGTGTAGGATGCTCTACCAGGTTCATTCCTAGATAATGCACTCAAAGGGCACTAAGCATAGAGTGTGAAAACTGAGTTTCCTTGAGAGCTGCTTGGAAGCCTGATGGTGTGTGAAGTTAGTGAGCCAAATGGAGTTGTTCTCCCACAAGAACCACTCGGCTGATCCTTCTTCAATATGCCTTCACCAACATGCAGTGTTTCCTTGATTGAATTAGCTCTCACACCAATATTTGCGTCTAGAGCCTTTGCATTGAGGGCTATCTGAAAACGGCTGTGGCGCTGAAGTTGCCTGTGAATGTGGAGTTGGTGGCATGTGAAACCCGCATGTGGAGCATTCCTTTGTGTGGGACGCTCTACCAGGTTCATTCCTAGGCAATGCACTCAAAGGGCAATAAGCATAGAGTGTGAAAACTGAGTTTCCATGAGAGCTGCTTGGAAGCCTGATGGTGTGTGAAGTTATTGAGCCAATGGAGTTGTTCTCCCACAAGAACCACTCGGCTGATCCTTCTTCAATATGCCCTTCACCAACATGCAGTGTTTCCTTGATTGAATTAGCTCTCACACCAATATTTGCGTCTAGAGCCTTTGCATTGAGGGCTATCTCAAAACGGCTGTGGCGCTGAAGTTGCCTGTGAATGTGGAGTGGTGGCATGTGAAACCCGCATGTGGAGCATTCGTTTATTTGGAATGTCTCCAAGCTTCATTTCAGTCCTAGGCACTCAAAGGGCACTAAGCATAGAGTGTGAAACTGAGTTTCTTGAGAGCTGCTTGGAAGCCTGATGGTGTGTGAAGTTAGTGAGCCAAATGGAGTTGTTCTCCCACAAGAACCACTCGGCTGATCCTTCTTCAATATGCCCTTCACCAACATGCAGTGTTTCCTTGATTGAATTAGCTCTCACACCAATATTTGCGTCTAGAGCCTTTGCATTGAGGGCTATCTGAAAACGGCTGTGGCGCTGAAGTTGCCTATGAATGTGGAGTTGGTGGCATTTGAAACCCGCATGTGGAGCATTCGTTTATGTGGGATGCTCTCCCAGCTTCATTTCAGTCCTAGCCATACAAAGGGCACTAAGCATAGAGTGTGAAAACTGAGTTTCCTTGAGAGCTGCTTGGAAGCCTGATGGTGTGTGAAGTTAGTGAGCCAAATAGAGTTGTTCTCCCACAAGAACCACTCGGCTGATCCTTCTTCAATATGCCCTTCACCAACATGCAGTGTTTCCTTGATTGAATTAGCTCTCACACCAATATTTGCGTCTAGAGCCTTTGCATTGAGGGCTATCTGAAAACGGCTGTGGCGCTGAAGTTGCCTGTGAATGTGGAGTTGGTGGCATGTGAAACCCGCATGTGGAGCATTCGTTTATTTGGAATGTCTCCAAGCTTCATTTCAGTCCTAGGCACTCAAAGGGCACTAAGCATAGAGTGTGAAAACTGAGTTTCCTTGAGAGCTGCTTGGAAGCCTGATGGTGTGTGAAGTTAGTGAGCCAAATGGAGTTGTTCTCCCACAAGAACCACTCGGCTGATCCTTCTTCAATATGCCCTTCACCAACATGCAGTGTTTCCTTGATTGAATTAGCTCTCACACCAATATTTGCGTCTAGAGCCTTTGCATTGAGGGCTATCTGAAAACGGCTGTGGCGCTGAAGTTGTCTGTGAATGTGGAGTTGGTGGCATGTGAAACCCGCATGTAGAGCATTCGTTTATGTGGGATGCTCTCCAAGCTTCATTTCAGTCCTAGGCACTCAAAGGGCACTAAGCATAGAGTGTGAAAACTGAGTTTCCTTGAGAGCTGCTTGGAAGCCTGATGGTGTGTGAAGTTAGTGAGCCAAATGGAGTTGTTCTCCCAGAAGAACCACTCGGCTGATCCTTCTTCAATATGCCCTTCACCAACATGCAGTGTTTCCTTGATTGAATTAGCTCTCACACCAATATTTGCGTCTAGAGCCTTTGCATTGAGGGCTATCTGAAAACGGCTGTGGCGCTGAAGTTGCCTGTGAATGTGGAGTTGGTGGCATGTGAAACCCGCATGTGGAGCATTCGTTTGTGTGGGATGCTCTCCAAGCTTCATTTCAGTCCTATGCACTCAAAGGGCACTAAGAATAGAGTGTGAAAACTGAGTTTCCTTGAGAGCTGCTTGGAAGCCTGATGGTGTGTGAAGTTAGTGAGCTAAATGGAGTTGTTCTCCCACAAGAACCACTCGGCTGATCCTTCTTCAATATGCCCTTCACCAACATGCAGTGTTTTCTTGATTGATTTAGCTCTCACACCAATATTTGCGTCTAGAGCCTTTGCATTGAGGGCTATCTGAAAACGGCTGTGGCGCTGAAGTTGCCTGTGAATGTGGAGTTGGTGGCATGTGAAACCCGCATGTGGAGCATTGGTTTATGTGGGATGCTCTCCAAGCTTCATTTCATTCCTAGATAATGCACTCAAAGGGCACTAAGCATAGAGTGTGAAAACTGAGTTTCCTTGAGAGCTGCTTGGAAGCCTGATGGTGTGTGAAGTTAGTGAGCCAAATGGAGTTGTTCTCCCACAAGAACCACTCGGCTGATCCTTCTTTAATATGCCCTTCACCAACATGCAGTGTTTCCTTGATTGAATTAGCTCTCACACCAATATTTGCGTCTAGAGCCTTTGCATTGAGGGCTATCTGAAAACGGCTGTGGCGCTGAAGTTGTCTGTGAATGTGGAGTTGGTGGCATGTGAAACCCGCATGTGGAGCATTCGTTTATGTGGGATGCTCTCCAAGCTTCATTTCAGTCCTAGGCACTCAAAGGGCACTAAGCATAGAGTGTGAAAACTGAGTTTCCTTGAGAGCTGCTTGGAAGCCTGATGGTGTGTGAAGTTAGTGAGCCAAATGGAGTTGTTCTCCCACAAGAACCACTCGGCTGATCCTTCTTCAATATGCCCTTCACCAACATGCAGTGTTTCCTTGATTGAAGTAGCTCTCACACCAATATTTGCGTCTAGAGCCTTTGCATTGAGGGCTATCTGAAAACGGCTGTGGCGCTGAAGTTGCCTGTGAATGTGGAGTTGGTGGCATGTGAAACCCGCATGTGGAGCATTCGTTTGTGTGAGATGCTCTACCAGCTTCATTTCAGTCCTAGCCATACAAAGGGCACTAAGCATAGAGTGTGAAAACTGAGTTTCCTTGAGAGCTGCTTGGAAGCCTGATGGTGTGTGAAGTTATTGAGCCAAATAGAGTTGTTCTCCCACAAGAACCACTCGGCTGATCCTTCTTCAATATGCCCTTCACCAACATGCAGTGTTTCCTTGATTGAATTAGCTCTCACACCAATATTTGCGTCTAGAGCCTTTGCATTGAGGGCTATCTGAAAACGGCTGTGGCGCTGAAGTTGCCTGTCAATGTGGAGTTGGTGGCATGTGAAACCCGCATGTGGAGCATTCGTTTATGTGGGATGCTCTCCAAGCTTCATTTCAGTCCTAGACACTCAAAGGGCACTAAGCATAGAGTGTGAAAACTGAGTTTCCTTGAGAGCTGCTTGGAAGCCTGATGGTGTGTGAAGTTAGTGAGCCAAATGGAATTGTTCTCCCACAAGAACCACTCGGCTGATCCTTCTTCAATATGCCCTTCACCAACATGCAGTGTTTCCTTGATTGAATTAGCTCTCACACCAATATTTGCGTCTAGAGCCTTTGCATTGAGGGCTATCTGAAAACGGCTGTGGCGCTGAAGTTGCCTGTGAATGTGGAGTTGGTGGCATCTGAAACCCGCATGTGGAGCATTCGTTTATGTGGGATGCTCTCCAAGCTTCATTTCAGTCCTAGGCACTCAAAGGGCACTAAGCATAGAGTGTGAAAACTGAGTTTCCTTGAGAGCTGCTTGGAAGCCTGATGGTGTGTGAAGTTAGTGAGCCAAATGGAGTTGTTCTCCCACAAGAACCACTCGGCTGATCCTTCTTCAATATGCCCTTCACCAACATGCAGTGTTTCCTTGATTGAATTAGCTCTCACACCAATATTTTGCGTCTAGAGCCTTTGCATTGAGGGCTATCTGAAAACGGCTGTGGCGCTGAAGTTGTCTGTGAATGTGGAGTTGGTGGCATGTGAAACCCGCATGTGGAGCATTCGTTTGTGTGGGATGCTCTACCAGGTTCATTCCTAGATAATGCACTCAAAGGGCACTAAGCATAGAGTGTGAAAACTGAGTTTCCTTGAGAGCTGTTTGGAAGCCTGATGGTGTGTGAAGTTAGTGAGCCAAATGGAGTTGTTCTCCCACAAGAACCACTCGGCTGATCCTTCTTCAATATGCCCTTCACCAACATGCAGTGTTTCCTTGATTGAATTAGCTCTCACACCAATATTTGCGTCTAGAGCCTTTGCATTGAGGGCTATCTGAAAACGGCTGTGGCGCTGAAGTTGCCTGTGAATGTGGAGTTGGTGGCATGTGAAACCCGCATGTGGAGCATTCGTTTATGTGGGATGCTCTCCAAGCTTCATTTCATTCCTAGGCACTCAAAGGGCACTAAGCATAGAGTGTGAAAACTGAGTTTCCTTGAGAGCTGCTTGAAGCCTGATGGTGTGTGAAGTTAGTGAGCTAAATGGAGTTGTTCTCCCACAAGAACCACTCGGCTGATCCTTCTTCAATATGCCCTTCACCAACATGCAGTGTTTTCTTGATTGAATTAGCTCTCACACCAATATTTGCGTCTAGAGCCTTTGCATTGAGGGCTATCTGAAAACGGCTGTGGCGCTGAAGTTGCCTGTGAATGTGGAGTTGGTGGCATGTGAAACCCGCATGTGGAGCATTCGTTTGTGTGGGATGCTCTACCAGGTTCATTTCAGTCCTAGCCATACAAAGAGCACTAAGCATAGAGTGTGAAAACTGAGTTTCCTTGAGAGCTGCTTGGAAGCTCTGGTATTGATGGTGTGTGAAGTTAGTGAGCCAAATGAGTTGTTCTCCCACAAGAACCACTCGGCTGATTCTTCTTCAATATGCCCTTCACCAACATGCAGTGTTTCCTTGATTGAATTAGCTCTCACACCAATATTTGCGTCTAGAAAATTTGCATTGAGGGCTATCTGAAAATGGCTGTGGCGCTGAAGTTGCCTGTGAATGTGGAGTTGGTGGCATGTGAAACCCGCATGTGGAGCATTCGTTTGTGTGGTATGCTCTACCAGGTTCATTCCTAGGTAATGCACTCAAAGGGCAATAAGAATAGAGTGTGAAAACTGAGTTTCCATGAGAGCTGCTTGGAAGCCTGATGGTGTGTGAAGTTAGTGAGCCAAATGGAGTTGTTCTCCACAAGAACCACTCGGCTGATCCTTCTTCAATATGCCCTTCACCAACATGCAGTGTTTCCTTGATTGAATTAGCTCTCACACCAATATTTGCGTCTAGAGCCTTTGCATTGAGGGCTATCTGAAAACGGCTGTGGCGCTGAAGTTGCCTGTGAATGTGGAGTTGTGGCATGTGAAACCCGCATGTGGAGCATTCGTTTGTGTGAGATGCTCTACCAGCTTCATTTCAGTCCTAGCCATACAAAGGGCACTAAGCATAGAGTGTGAAAACTGAGTTTCCTTGAGAGCTGCTTGGAAGCCTGATGGTGTGTGAAGTTATTGAGCCAAATAGAGTTGTTCTCCCACAAGAACCACTCGGCTGATCCTTCTTCAATATGCCCTTCACCAACATGCAGTGTTTCCTTGATTGAATTAGCTCTCACACCAATATTTGTGTCTAGAGCCTTTGCATTGAGGGCTATCTGAAAACGGCTGTGGGCGCTGAAGTTTCCTGTCAATGTGGAGTTGGTGGCATGTGAAACCCGCATGTGGAGCATTCGTTTATGTGGGATGCTCTCCAAGCTTCATTTCAGTCCTAGACACTCAAAGGGCACTAAGCATAGAGTGTGAAAACTGAGTTTCCTTGAGAGCTGCTTGGAAGCCTGATGGTGTGTGAAGTTAGTGAGCCAAATGGAGTTGTTCTCCCACAAGAACCACTCGGCTGATCCTTCTTCAATATGCCCTTCACCAACATGCAGTGTTTCCTTGATTGAATTAGCTCTCACACCAATATTTGCGTCTAGAGCCTTTGCATTGAGGGCTATCTGAAAACGGCTGTGGCGCTGAAGTTGCCTGTGAATGTGGAGTTGGTGGCATCTGAAACCCGCATGTGGAGCATTCGTTTATGTGGGATGCTCTCCAAGCTTCATTTCAGTCCTAGGCACTCAAAGGGCACTAAGCATAGAGTGTGAAAACTGAGTTTCCTTGAGAGCTGCTTGGAAGCCTGATGGTGTGTGAAGTTAGTGAGCCAAATGGAGTTGTTCTCCCACAAGAACCACTCGGCTGATCCTTCTTCAATATGCCCTTCACCAACATGCAGTGTTTCCTTGATTGAATTAGCTCTCACACCAATATTTGCGTCTAGAGCCTTTGCATTGAGGGCTATCTGAAAACGGCTGTGGCGCTGAAGTTGCCTGTGAATGTGGAGTTGGTGGCATGTGAAACCCGCATGTGGAGCATTCGTTTGTGTGGGATGCTCTACCAGGTTCATTCCTAGATAATGCACTCAAAGGGCACTAAGCATAGAGTGTGAAAACTGAGTTTCCTTGAGAGCTGCTTGGAAGCCTGATGGTGTGTGAAGTTAGTGAGCCAAATGGAGTTGTTCTCCCACAAGAACCACTCGGCTGATTCTTCTTCAATATGCCCTTCACCAACATGCAGTGTTTCCTTGATTGAATTAGCTCTCACACCAATATTTGCGTCTAGAGCCTTTGCATTGAGGGCTATCTGAAAATGGCTGTGGCGCTGAAGTTGCCTGTGAATGTGGAGTTGGTGGCATGTGAAACCCGCATGTGGAGCATTCGTTTGTGTGGTATGCTCTACCAGGTTCATTCCTAGGTAATGCACTCAAAGGGCAATAAGAATAGAGTGTGAAAACTGAGTTTCCATGAGAGCTGCTTGGAAGCCTGATGGTGTGTGAAGTTAGTGAGCCAAATGGAGTTGTTCTCCCACAAGAACCACTCTCCTGATCCTTCTTCAATATGCCCTTCACCAACATGCAGTGTTTCCTTGATTGAATTAGCTCTCACACCAATATTTGCGTCTAGAGCCTTTGCATTGAGGGCTATCTGAAAACGGCTGTGGCGCTGAAGTTGCCTGTGAATGTGGAGTTGGTGGCATGTGAAACCCGCATGTGGAGCATTCGTTTGTGTAGGATGCTCTACCAGGTTCATTCCTAGATAATGCACTCAAAGGGCACTAAGCATAGAGTGTGAAAACTGAGTTTCCTTGAGAGCTGCTTGGAAGCCTGATGGTGTGTGAAGTTAGTGAGCCAAATGGAGTTGTTCTCCCACAAGAACCACTCGGCTGATCCTTCTTCAATATGCCCTTCACCACCATGCAGTGTTTCCTTGATTGAAGTAGCTCTCACACCAATATTTGCGTCTAGAGCCTTTGCATTGAGGGCTATCTGAAAACGGCTGTGGCGCTGAAGTTGCCTGTGAATGTGGAGTTGGTGGCATGTGAAACCCGCATGTGGAGCATTCGTTTGTGTGGATGCTCTCCAAGCTTCATTTCATTCCTAGGCACTCAAAGGGCACTAAGCATAGAGTGTGAAAACTGAGTTTCCTTGAGAGCTGCTTGGAAGCCTGATGGTGTTTGAAGTTAGTGAGCTAAATGGAGTTGTTCTCCACAAGAACCACTCGGCTGATCCTTCTTCAATATGCCCTTCACCAACATGCAGTGTTTTCTTGATTGAATTAGCTCTCACACCAATATTTGCGTCTAGAGCCTTTGCATTGAGGGCTATCTGAAAACGGCTGTGGCGCTGAAGTTGCCTGTAAATGTGGAGTTGGTGGCATGTGAAACCCGCATGTGGAGCATTCGTTTGTGTGGGATGCTCTACCAGGTTCATTCCTAGATAATGAACTCAAACGGCACTAAGCATAGAGTGTGAAAACTGAGTTTCCTTGAGAGCTGCTTGGAAGCCTGATGGTGTGTGAAGTTAGTGAGCCAAATGGAGTTGTTCTCCCACAAGAACCACTCGGCTGATCCTTCTTCAATATGCCCTTCACCAACATGCAGTGTTTCCTTGATTGAATTAGCTCTCACACCAATATTTGCGTCTAGAGCCTTTGCATTGAGGGCTATCTGAAAATGGCTGTGGCGCTGAAGTTGCCTGTGAATGTGGAGTTGGTGGCATGTGAAACCTGCATGTGGAGCATTCGTTTGTGTGGGATGCTGACCAACTTCATTTCAGTCCTAGGCACACAAAGAGCACTAAGCATAGAGTGTGAAAACTGAGTTTCCTTGAGAGCTGCTTGGAAGCCTGATGGTGTGTGAAGTTAGTGAGCCAAATGGAGTTGTTCTCCCACAAGAACCACTCGGCTGATCCTTCTTCAATATGCCCTTCACCAACATGCAGTGTTTCCTTGATTGAATTAGCTCTCACACCAATATTTGCGTCTAGAGCCTTTGCATTGAGGGCTATCTGAAAACGGCTGTGGCGCTGAAGTTGCCTGTGAATGTGGAGTTGGTGGCATGTGAAACCCGCATGTGGAGCATTCGTTTGTATGGGATGCTCTACCAGGTTCATTCCTAGATAATGCACTCAAAGGGCACTAAGCATAGAGTGTGAAAACTGAGTTTCCTTGAGAGCTGCTTGGAAGCCTGATGGTGTGTGAAGTTAGTGAGCCAAATGGAGTTGTTCTCCCACAAGAACCACTCGGCTGATCCTTCTTCAATATGCCCTTCACCAACATGCAGTGTTTCCTTGATTGAATTAGCTCTCACACCAATATTTGCGTCTAGAGCCTTTGCATTGAGGGCTATCTGAAAACGGCGGTGGCGCTGAAGTTGCCTGTGAATGTGGAGTTGGTGGCATGTGAAACCCGCATGTGGAGCATTCGTTTGTGTGGGATGCTCTACCAGGTTCATTCCTAGATAATGAACTCAAAGGGCACTAAGCATAGAGTGTGAAAACTGAGTTTCCTTGAGAGCTGCTTGGAAGCCTGATGGTGTGTGAAGTTAGTGAGCCAAATGGAGTTGTTCTCCCACAAGAACCACTCAGCTGATCCTTCTTCAATATGCCCTTCACCAACATGCAGTGTTTCCTTGATTGAATTAGCTCTCACACCAATATTTGCGTCTAGAGCCTTTGCATTGAGGGCTATCTGAAAATGGCTGTGGCGCTGAAGTTGCCTGTGAATGTGGAGTTGGTGGCATGTGAAACCTGCATGTGGAGCATTCGTTTGTGTGGAATGCTGACCAACTTCATTTCAGTCCTAGGCACACAAAGAGCACTAAGCATAGAGTGTGAAAACTGAGTTTCCTTGAGAGCTGCTTGGAAGCCTGATGGTGTGTGAAGTTAGTGAGCCAAATGGAGTTGTTCTCCCACAAGAACCACTCGGCTGATCCTTCTTCAATATGCCCTTCACCAACATGCAGTGTTTCCTTGATTGAATTAGCTCTCACACCAATATTTGCGTCTAGAGCCTTTGCATTGAGGGCTATCTGAAAACGGCTGTGGCGCTGAAGTTGCCTGTAAATGTGGAGTTGGTGGCATGTGAAACCCGCATGTGGAGCATTCGTTTGTGTGGGATGCTCTACCAGGTTCATTTCAGTCCTAGCCATACAAAGGGCAATAAGCATAGAGTGTGAAAACTGAGTTTCCTTGAGAACTGCTTGGAAGCCTGATGGTGTGTGAAGTTAGTGAGCCAAATGGAGTTGTTCTCCCACAAGAACCACTCGGCTGATCCTTCTTCAATATGCCCTTCACCAACATGCAGTGTTTCCTTGATTGAATTAGCTCTCACACCAATATTTGCGTCTAGAGCCTTTGCATTGAGGGCTATCTGAAAACGGCTGTGGCGCTGAAGTTGCCTGTGAATGTGGAGTTGGTGGCATGTGAAACCCGCATGTGGAGCATTCGTTTGTATGGGATGCTCTACCAGGTTCATTCCTAGATAATGCCCTCAAAGGGCACTAAGCATAGAGTGTGAAAACTGAGTTTCCTTGAGAGCTGCTTGGAAGCCTGATGGTGTGTGAAGTTAGTGAGCCAAATGGAGTTGTTCTCCCACAGAACCACTCGGCTGATCCTTCTTCAATATGCCCTTCACCAACATGCAGTGTTTCCTTGATTGAATTAGCTCTCACACCAATATTTGCGTCTAGAGCCTTTGCATTGAGGGCTATCTGAAAACGGCGGTGGCGCTGAAGTTGCCTGTGAATGTGGAGTTGGTGGCATGTGAAACCCGCATGTGGAGCATTCGTTTGTGTGGGATGCTCTACCAGGTTCATTCCTAGATAATGCACTCAAAGGGCACTAAGATAGAGTGTGAAAACTGAGTTTCCTTGAGAGCTGCTTGGAAGCCTGATGGTGTGTGAAGTTAGTGAGCCAAATGGAGTTGTTCTCCCACAAGAACCACTCGGCTGATCCTTCTTCAATATGCCCTTCACCAACATGCAGTGTTTCCTTGATTGAATTAGCTCTCACACCAATATTTGCGTCTAGAGCCTTTGCATTGAGGGCTATCTGAAAATGGCTGTGGCGCTGAAGTTGCCTGTGAATGTGGAGTTGGTGGCATGTGAAACCTGCATGTGGAGCATTCGTTTGTGTGGGATGCTGACCAACTTCATTTCAGTCCTAGGCACACAAAGAGCACTAAGCATAGAGTGTGAAAACTGAGTTTCCTTGAGAGCTGCTTGGAAGCCTGATGGTGTGTGAAGTTAGTGAGCCAAATGGAGTTGTTCTCCCACAAGAACCACTCGGCTGATCCTTCTTCAATATGCCCTTCACCAACATGCAGTGTTTCCTTGATTGAATTAGCTCTCACACCAATATTTGCGTCTAGAGTCTTTGCATTGAGGGCTATCTGAAAACGGCTTTGGCGCTGAAGTTGCCTGTGAATGTGGAGTTGGTGGCATGTGAAACCCGCATGTGGAGCATTCGTTTGTGTGGGATGCTCTACCAGGTTCATTTCAGTCCTAGCCATACAAAGGGCACTAAGCATAGAGTGTGAAAACTGAGTTTCCTTGAGAGCTGCTTGGAAGCCTGATGGTGTGTGAAGTTAGTGAGCCAAATGGAGTTGTTCTCCCACAAGAACCACTCGGCTGATCCTTCTTCAATATGCCCTTCACCAACATGCAGTGTTTCCTTGATTGAATTAGCTCTCACACCAATATTTGCGTCTAGAGCCTTTGCATTGAGGGCTATCTGAAAACGGCTGTGGCGCTGAAGTTGCCTGTGAGTGTGGAGTTGGTGGCATGTGAAACCCGCATGTGGAGCATTCGTTTGTATGGATGCTCTACCATGTTCATTCCTAGATAATGCACTCAAAGGGCACTAAGCATAGAGTGTGAAAACTGAGTTTCCTTGAGAGCTGCTTGGAAGCCTGATGGTGTGTGAAGTTATTGAGCCAAATGGAGTTGTTCTCCCACAAGAACCACTCGGCTGATCCTTCTTCAATATGCCCTTCACCAACATGCAGTGTTTCCTTGATTGAATTAGCTCTCACACCAATATTTGCGTCTAGAGCCTTTGCATTGAGGGCTATCTGAAAACGGCTGTGGCGCTGAAGTTGCCTGTGAATGTGGAGTTGGTGGCATGTGAAACCCGCATGTGGAGCATTCGTTTGTGTGGGATGCTCTACCAGGTTCATTTCAGTCCTAGCCATACAAAGGGCACTAAGCATAGAGTGTGAAAACTGAGTTTCCTTGAGAGCTGCTTGGAAGCCTGATGGTGTGTGAAGTTAGTGAGCCAAATGGAGTTGTTCTCCCACAAGAACCACTCGGCTGATCCTTCTTCAATATGCCCTTCACCAACATGCAGTGTTTCCTTGATTGAATTAGCTCTCACACCAATATTTGCGTCTAGAGCCTTTGCATTGAGGGCTATCTGAAAACGGCTGTGGCGCTGAAGTTGCCTGTGAATGTGGAGTTGGTGGCATGTGAAACCCGCTTGTGGAGCATTCGTTTGAGTGGGATGCTCTACCAGGTTTATTTCAGTCCTAGCCATACAAAGGGCACAAAGCATCGAGTGTGAAAACTGAGTTACCTTGAGAGCTGCTTGGAAGTCTGATGGTGTGTGAAGTTAGTGAGCCAAATGGAGTTGTTCTCCACAAGAACCACTCGGCTGATCCTTCTTCAATATGCCCTTCACCAACATGCAGTGTTTCCTTGATTGAATTAGCTCTCACACCAATATTTGCGTCTAGAGCCTTTGCATTGAGGGCTATCTGAAAATGGCTGTGGCGCTGAAGTTGCCTGTGAATGTGGAGTTGGTGGCATGTGAAACCCGCATGTGGAGCATTCGTTTGTGTGGGATGCTCTACCAGGTCATTCCTAGATAATGCATTCAAAGGGCACTAAGCATAGAGTGTGAAAACTGAGTTTCCTTGAGAGCTGCTTGGAAGCCTGATGGTGTGTGAAGTTAGTGAGCCAAATGGAGTTGTTCTCCCACAAGAACCACTCGGCTGATCCTTCTTCAATATGCCCTTCACCAACATGCAGTGTTTCTTGATTGAATTAGCTCTCACACCAATATTTGCGTCTAGAGCCTTTGCATTGAGGGCTATCTGAAAACGGCTTTGGCGCTGAAGTTTCCTGTAAATGTGGAGTTGGTGGCATGTGAAACCCGCATATGGAGCATTCGTTTGTGTGGGATGCTCTACCAGGTTCATTTCAGTCCTAGCCATACAAAGGGCACTAAGCATAGAGTGTGAAAACTGAGTTTCCTTGAGAGCTGCTTGGAAGCCTGATGGTGTGTGAAGTTAGTGAGCCAAAATGGAGTTGTTCTCCCACAAGAACCACTCGGCTGATCCTTCTTCAATATGCCCTTCACCAACATGCAGTGTTTCCTTGATTGAATTAGCTCTCACACCAATATTTGCGTCTAGAGCCTTTGCATTGAGGGCTATCTGAAAACGGCTGTGGCGCTGAAGTTGCCTGTGAGTGTGGAGTTGGTGGCATGTGAAACCCGCATGTGGAGCATTCGTTTGTATGGGATGCTCTACCAGGTTCATTCCTAGATAATGCACTCAAAGGGCACTAAGCATAGAGTGTGAAAACTGAGTTTCCTTGAGAGCTGCTTGGAAGCCTGATGGTGTGTGAAGTTAGTGAGCCAAATGGAGTTGTTCTCCCCACAAGAACCACTCGGCTGATCCTTCTTCAATATGCCCTTCACCAACATGCAGTGTTTCCTTGATTGAATTAGCTCTCACACCAATATTTGCGTCTAGAGCCTTTGCATTGAGGGCTATCTGAAAACGGCTGTGGCGCTGAAGTTGCCTGTGAATGTGGAGTTGGTGGCATGTGAAACCCGCATGTGGAGCATTCGTTTATGTGGGATGCTCTCCAAGCTTCATTTCATTCCAAGGCACTCAAAGGTCACTAAGCATAGAGTGTGAAAACTGAGTTTCCTTGAGAGCTGCTTGGAAGCCTGATGGTGTTTGAAGTTAGTGAGCTAAATGGAGTTGTTCTCCCACAAGAACCACTCGGCTGATCCTTCTTCAATATGCCCTTCACCAACATGCAGTGTTTCCTTGATTGAATTAGCTCTCACACCAATATTTGCGTCTAGAGCCTTTGCATTGAGGGCTATCTGAAAACGGCTGTGGCGCTGAAGTTGCCTGTGAATGTGGAGTTGGTGGCATTTGAAACCCGCATGTGGAGCATTCGTTTATGTGGGATGCTCTACCAGGTTCATTTCAGTCCTAGCCATACAAAGAGCACTAAGCATAGAGTGTGAAAACTGAGTTTCCTTGAGAGCTGCTTGGAAGCCTGACGGTGTGTGAAGTTAGTGAGCCAAATGGAGTTGTTCTCCCACAAGAACCACTCGGCTGATCCTTCTTCAATATGCCCTTCACCAACATGCAGTGTTTCCTTGATTGAATTAGCTCTCACACCAATATTTGCGTCTAGAGCCTTTGCATTGAGGGCTATCTGAAAACGGCTGTGGCGCTGAAGTTGCCTGTCAATGTGGAGTTGGTGGCATGTGAAACCCGCATGTGGAGCATTCGTTTGTGTGGGATGCTCTACCAGGTTCATTCCTAGATAATGCACTCAAGGGGCACTAAGCATAGAGTGTGAAAACTGAGTTTCCTTGAGAGCTGCTTGGAAGCCTGATGGTGTGTGAAGTTAGTGAGCTAAATGGAGTTGTTCTCCCACAAGAACCACTCGGCTGATCCTTCTTCAATATGCCCTTCACCAACATGCAGTGTTTCCTTGATTGAATTAGCTCTCACACCAATATTTGCGTCTAGAGCCTTTGCATTGAGGGCTATCTGAAAACGGCTGTGGCGCTGAAGTTGCCTGTGAATGTGGAGTTGGTGGCATGTGAAAACCGCATGTGGAGCATTCGTTTGTGTGGGATGCTCTACCAGGTTCATTTCAGTCCTAGCCATACAAAGAGCACTAAGCATAGAGTGTGAAAACTGAGTTTCCTTGAGAGCTGCTTGGAAGCCTGATGGTGTTTGAAGTTAGTGAGCTAAATGGAGTTGTTCTCCCACAAGAACCACTCGGCTGATCCTTCTTCAATATGCCCTTCACCAACATGCAGTGTTTTCTTGATTGAATTAGCTCTCACACCAATATTTGCGTCTAGAGCCTTTGCATTGAGGGCTATCTGAAAACGGCTGTGGCGCTGAAGTTGCCTGTGAATGTGGAGTTGGTGGCATGTGAAACCCGCATGTGGAGCATTCGTTTGTGTGGGATGCTCTACCAGGTTCATTTCAGTCCTAGCCATACAAAGAGCACTAAGCATAGAGTGTGAAAACTGAGTTTCCTTGAGAGCTGCTTGGAAGCCTGATGGTGTGTGAAGTTAGTGAGCCAAATGGAGTTGTTCTCCCACAAGAACCACTCGGCTGATTCTTCTTCAATATGCCCTTCACCAACATGCAGTGTTTCCTTGATTGAATTAGCTCTCACACCAATATTTGCGTCTAGAGCCTTTGCATTGAGGGCTATCTGAAAACGGCTGTGGCGCTGAAGTTGCCTGTGAATGTGGAGTTGGTGGCATGTGAAACCCGCATGTGGAGCATTCGTTTGTGTGGGATGCTCTACCAGGTTCATTCCTAGGTAATGCACTCAAAGGGCAATAAGAATAGAGTGTGAAAACTGAGTTTCCATGAGAGCTGCTTGGAAGCCTGATGGTGTGTGAAGTTAGTGAGCCAAATGGAGTTGTTCTCCCACAAGAACCACTCGGCTGATCCTTCTTCAATATGCCCTTCACCAACATGCAGTGTTTCCTTGATTGAATTAGCTCTCACACCAATATTTGCGTCTAGAGCCTTTGCATTGAGGGCTATCTGAAAACGGCTGTGGCGCTGAAGTTGCCTGTGAATGTGGAGTTGGTGGCATGTGAAACCCGCATGTGGAGCATTCGTTTATGTGGGATGCTCTCCAAGCTTCATTTCATTCCTAGGCACTCAAAGGTCACTAAGCATAGAGTGTGAAAACTGAGTTTCCTTGAGAGCTGCTTGGAAGCCTGATGGTGTTTGAAGTTAGTGAGCTAAATGGAGTTGTTCTCCCACAAGAACCACTCGGCTGATCCTTCTTCAATATGCCCTTCACCAACATGCAGTGTTTTCTTGATTGAATTAGCTCTCACACCAATATTTGCGTCTAGAGCCTTTGCATTGAGGGCTATCTGAAAACGGCTGTGGCGCTGAAGTTGCCTGTGAATGTGGAGTTGGTGGCATTTGAAACCCGCATGTGGAGCATTCGTTTATGTGGGATGCTCTACCAGGTTCATTTCAGTCCTAGCCATACAAAGAGCACTAAGCATAGAGTGTGAAAACTGAGTTTCCTTGAGAGCTGCTTGGAAGCCTGACGGTGTGTGAAGTTAGTGAGCCAAATGGAGTTGTTCTCCCACAAGAACCACTCGGCTGATCCTTCTTCAATATGCCCTTCACCAACATGCAGTGTTTCCTTGATTGAATTAGCTCTCACACCAATATTTGCGTCTAGAGCCTTTGCATTGAGGGCTATCTGAAAACGGCTGTGGCGCTGAAGTTGCCTGTCAATGTGGAGTTGGTGGCATGTGAAACCCGCATGTGGAGCATTCGTTTGTGTGGGATGCTCTACCAGGTTCATTCCTAGATAATGCACTCAAGGGGCACTAAGCATAGAGTGTGAAAACTGAGTTTCCTTGAGAGCTGCTTGGAAGCCTGATGGTGTGTGAAGTTAGTGAGCTAAATGGAGTTGTTCTCCCACAAGAACCACTCGGCTGATCCTTCTTCAATATGCCCTTCACCAACATGCAGTGTTTCCTTGATTGAATTAGCTCTCACACCAATATTTGCGTCTAGAGCCTTTGCATTGAGGGCTATCTGAAAACGGCTGTGGCGCTGAAGTTGCCTGTGAATGTGGAGTTGGTGGCATGTGAAACCCGCATGTGGAGCATTCGTTTGTGTGGGATGCTCTACCAGGTTCATTTCAGTCCTAGCCATACAAAGAGCACTAAGCATAGAGTGTGAAAACTGAGTTTCCTTGAGAGCTGCTTGGAAGCCTGATGGTGTTTGAAGTTAGTGAGCTAAATGGAGTTGTTCTCCCACAAGAACCACTCGGCTGATCCTTCTTCAATATGCCCTTCACCAACATGCAGTGTTTTCTTGATTGAATTAGCTCTCACACCAATATTTGCGTCTAGAGCCTTTGCATTGAGGGCTATCTGAAAACGGCTGTGGCGCTGAAGTTGCCTGTGAATGTGGAGTTGGTGGCATGTGAAACCCGCATGTGGAGCATTCGTTTGTGTGGGATGCTCTACCAGGTTCATTTCAGTCCTAGCCATACAAAGAGCACTAAACATAGAGTGTGAAAACTGAGTTTCCTTGAGAGCTGCTTGGAAGCCTGATGGTGTGTGAAGTTAGTGAGCCAAATGGAGTTGTTCTCCCACAAGAACCACTCGGCTGATTCTTCTTCAATATGCCCTTCACCAACATGCAGTGTTTCCTTGATTGAATTAGCTCTCACACCAATATTTGCGTCTAGAGCCTTTGCATTGAGGGCTATCTGAAAACGGCTGTGACGCTGAAGTTGCCTGTGAATGTGGAGTTGGTGGCATGTGAAACCCGCATGTGGAGCATTCGTTTGTGTGGGATGCTCTACCAGGTTCATTCCTAGGTAATGCACTCAAAGGGCAATAAGAATAGAGTGTGAAAACTGAGTTTCCATGAGAGCTGCTTGGAAGCCTGATGGTGTGTGAAGTTATTGAGCCAAATGGAGTTGTTCTCCCACAAGAACCACTCGGCTGATCCTTCTTCAATATGCCCTTCACCAACATGCAGTGTTTCCTTGATTGAATTAGCTCTCACACCAATATTTGCGTCTAGAGCCTTTGCATTGAGGGCTATCTGAAAACGGCTGTGGCGCTGAAGTTGCCTGTGAATGTGGAGTTGGTGGCATGTGAAACCCGCATGTGGAGCATTCGTTTGTGTAGGATGCTCTACCAGGTTCATTCCTAGATAATGCACTCAAAGAGCACTAAGCATAGAGTGTGAAAACTGAGTTTCCTTGAGAGCTGCTTGGAAGCCTGATGGTGTGTGAAGTTAGTGAGCCAAATGGAGTTGTTCTCCCACAAGAACCACTCGGCTGATCCTTCTTCAATATGCCCTTCACCAACATGCAGTGTTTCCTTGATTGAATTAGCTCTCACACCAATATTTGCGTCTAGAGCCTTTGCATTGAGGGCTATCTGAAAACGGCTTTGGCGCTGAAGTTTCCTGTAAATGTGGAGTTGGTGGCATGTGAAACCCGCATGTGGAGCATTCGTTTGTGTGGGATGCTCTACCAGGTTCATTTCAGTCCTAGCCATACAAAGGGCACTAAGCATAGAGTGTTAAAACTGAGTTTCCTTGAGAGCTGCTTGGAAGCCTGATGGTATGTGAAGTTAGTGAGCCAAATGGAGTTGTTCTCCCACAAGAACCACTCGGCTGATCCTTCTTCAATATGCCCTTCACCAACATGCAGTGTTTCCTTGATTGAATTAGCTCTCACACCAATATTTGGGTCTAGAGCCTTTGCATTGAGGGCTATCTGAAAACGGCTGTGGCGCTGAAGTTGCCTGTGAGTGTGGAGTTGGTGGCATGTGAAACCCGCATGTGGAGCATTCGTTTGTATGGGATGTTCTACCAGGTTCATTCCTAGATAATGCACTCAAAGGGCACTAAGCATAGAGTGTGAAAACTGAGTTTCCTTGAGAGCTGCTTGGAAGCCTGATGGTGTGTGAAGTTAGTGAGCCAAATGGAGTTGTTCTCCCACAAGAACCACTCGGCTGATCCTTCTTCAATATGCCCTTCACCAACATGCAGTGTTTCCTTGATTGAATTAGCTCTCACACCAATATTTGCGTCTAGAGCCTTTGCATTGAGGGCTATCTGAAAACGGCTGTGGCGCTGAAGTTGCCTGTGAATGTGGAGTTGGTGGCATGTGAAACCCGCATGTGGAGCATTCGTTTGTGTGGGATGCTCTACCAGGTTCATTCCTAGATAATGCACTCAAAGGGCACTAAGCATAGAGTGTGAAAACTGAGTTTCCTTGAGAGCTGCTTGGAAGCCTGATGGTGTTTGAAGTTAGTGAGCTAAATGGAGTTGTTCTCCCACAAGAACCACTCGGCTGATCCTTCTTCAATATGCCCTTCACCAACATGCAGTGTTTTCTTGATTGAATTAGCTCTCACACCAATATTTGCGTCTAGAGCCTTTGCATTGAGGGCTATCTGAAAACGGCTGTGGCGCTGAAGTTGCCTGTGAATGTGGAGTTGGTGGCATGTGAAACCCGCATGTGGAGCATTCGTTTGTGTGGGATGCTCTACCAGGTTCATTTCAGTCCTAGCCATACAAAGAGCACTAAGCATAGAGTGTGAAAACTGAGTTTCCTTGAGAGCTGCTTGGAAGCCTGATGGTGTTTGAAGTTAGTGAGCTAAATGGAGTTGTTCTCCCACAAGAACCACTCGGCTGATCCTTCTTCAATATGCCCTTCACCAACATGCAGTGTTTCCTTGATTGAATTAGCTCTCACACCAATATTTGCGTCTAGAGCCTTTGCATTGAGGGCTATCTGAAAACGGCTGTGGCGCTGAAGTTGCCTGTGAATGTGGAGTTGGTGGCATGTGAAACCCGCATGTGGAGCATTCGTTTGTGTGGGATGCTCTACCAGGTTCATTCCTAGGTAATGCACTCAAAGGGCAATAAGAATAGAGTGTGAAAACTGAGTTTCCATGAGAGCTGCTTGGAAGCCTGATGGTGTGTGAAGTTATTGAGCCAAATGGAGTTGTTCTCCCACAAGAACCACTCGGCTGATCCTTCTTCAATATGCCCTTCACCAACATGCAGTGTTTCCTTGATTGAATTAGCTCTCACACCAATATTTGCGTCTAGAGCCTTTGCATTGAGGGCTATCTGAAAACGGCTGTGGCGCTGAAGTTGCCTGTGAATGTGGAGTTGGTGGCATGTGAAACCCGCATGTGGAGCATTCGTTTGTGTAGGATGCTCTACCAGGTTCATTCCTAGATAATGCACTCAAAGGGCACTAAGCATAGAGTGTGAAAACTGAGTTTCCTTGAGAGCTGCTTGGAAGCCTGATGGTGTGTGAAGTTAGTGAGCCAAATGGAGTTGTTCTCCCACAAGAACCACTCGGCTGATCCTTCTTCAATATGCCCTTCACCACCATGCAGTGTTTCCTTGATTGAATTAGCTCTCACACCAATATTTGCGTCTAGAGCCTTTGCATTGAGGGCTATCTGAAAACGGCTGTGGCGCTGAAGTTGCCTGTGAATGTGGAGTTGGTGGCATGTGAAACCCGCATGTGGAGCATTCGTTTATGTGGGATGCTCTCCAAGCTTCATTTCATTCCTAGGCACTCAAAGGGCACTAAGCATAGAGTGTGAAAACTGAGTTTCCTTGAGAGCTGCTTGGAAGCCTGATGGTGTGTGAAGTTAGTGAGCCAAATGGAGTTGTTCTCCCACAAGAACCACTCGGCTGATCCTTCTTCAATATGCCCTTCACCAACATGCAGTGTTTCCTTGATTGAATTAGCTCTCACACCAATATTTGCGTCTAGAGCCTTTGCATTGAGGGCTATCTGAAAACGGCTGTGGCGCTGAAGTTGCCTGTGAATGTGGAGTTGGTGGCATGTGAAACCCGCATGTGGAGCATTCGTTTGTGTGGGATGCTCTACCAGGTTCATTTCAGTCCTAGATAATGCACTCAAAGGGCACTAAGCATAGAGTGTGAAAACTGAGTTTCCTTGAGAGCTGCTTGGAAGCCTGATGGTGTGTGAAGTTAGTGAGCCAAATGGAGTTGTTCTCCCACAAGAACCACTCGGCTGATCCTTCTTCAATATACCCTTCACCAACATGCAGTGTTTCCTTGATTGAATTAGCTCTCACACCAATATTTGCGTCTAGAGCCTTTGCATTGAGGGCTATCTGAAAACGGCTATGGCGCTGAAGTTGCCTGTGAATGTGGAGTTGGTGGCATGTGAAACCCGCATGTGGAGCATTCGTTTATGTGGGATGCTCTCCAAGCTTCATTTCAGTCCTAGACACTCAAAGAGCACTAAGCATAGAGTGTGAAAACTGAGTTTCCTTGAGAGATGCTTGGAAGCCTGATGGTGTTTGAAGTTAGTGAGCCAAATGCAGTTGTTCTCCCACAAGAACCACTCGGCTGATCCTTCTTCAATATGCCCTTCACCAACATGCAGTGATTCCTTGATTGAATTAGCTCTCACACCAATATTTGCGTCTAGAGCCTTTGCATTGAGGGCTATCTGAAAACGGCTGTGGCGCTGAAGTTGCCTGTGAATGTGGAGTTGGTGGCATGTGAAACCCGCATGTGGAGCATTCGTTTATGTGGGATGCTCTCCAAGCTTCATTTCAGTCCTAGGCACTCAAAGGGCACTAAGCATAGAGTGTGAAAACTGAGTTTCCTTGAGAGCTGCTTGGAAGCCTGATGGTGTGTGAAGTTAGTGAGCCAAATGGAGTTGTTCTCCCACAAGAACCACTCGGCTGATCCTTCTTCAATATGCCCTTCACCACCATGCAGTGTTTCCTTGATTGAATTAGCTCTCACACCAATATTTGCGTCTAGAGCCTTTGCATTGAGGGCTATCTGAAAACGGCTGTGGCGCTGAAGTTGCCTGTGAATGTGGAGTTGGTGGCATGTGAAACCCGCATGTGGAGCATTCGTTTATGTTGATGCACTCCAGGTTCATTCTTAGACAATGGACTCAAAGGGCACTAAGCATAGAGTGTGAAAACTGAGTTTCCTTGAGAGCTGCTTGGAAGCCTGATGGTGTGTGAAGTTAGTGAGCCAAATGGAGTTGTTCTCCCACAAGAACCACTCGGCTGATCCTTCTTCAATATGCCCTTCACCAACATGCAGTGTTTCCTTGATTGAATTAGCTCTCACACCAATATTTGCGTCTAGAGCCTTTGCATTGAGGGCTATCTGAAAACGGCTGTGGCGCTGAAGTTGCCTGTGAATGTGGAGTTGGTGGCATGTGAAACCCGCATGTGGAGCATTCGTTTGTGTGGGATGCTCTACCAGGTTCATTTCAGTCCTAGCCATACAAAGAGCACTAAGCATAGAGTGTGAAAACTGAGTTTCCTTGAGAGCTGCTTGGAAGCCTGATGGTGTGTGAAGTTAGTGAGCCAAATGGAGTTGTTCTCCCACAAGAACCACTCGGCTGATCCTTCTTCAATATGCCCTTCACCAACATGCAGTGTTTCCTTGATTGAATTAGCTCTCACACCAATATTTGCGTCTAGAGCCTTTGCATTGAGGGCTATCTGAAAACGGCTGTGGCGCTGAAGTTGCCTGTGAATGTGGAGTTGGTGGCATGTGAAACCCGCATGTGGAGCATTCGTTTGTGTGGGATGCTCTACCAGGTTCATTCCTAGATAATGCACTCAAAGGGCACTAAGCATAGAGTGTGAAAACTGAGTTTCCTTGAGAGCTGTTTGGAAGCCTGATGGTGAGTGAAGTTAGTGAGCCAAATGGAGTTGTTCTCCCACAAGAACCACTCGGCTGATCCTTCTTCAATATGCCCTCCACCAACATGCAGTGTGTCCTTGATTGAATTAGCTCTCACACCAATATTTGTGTCTAGAGCCTTTGCATTGAGGGCTATCTAAAAACGGCTTTGGCGCTGAAGTTGCCTGTGAATGTGGAGTTGGTGGCATGTGAAACCCGCATGTGGAGCATTCGTTTATGTGGGATGCTCTCCAAGCTTCATTTCAGTCCTAGGCACTCATAGGGCACTAAGCATAGAGTGTGAAAACTGAGTTTCCTTGAGAGCTGCTTGGAAGCCTGATGGTGTTTGAAGTTAGTGAGCCAAATGGAGTTGTTCTCCCACAAGAACCACTCGGCTGATCCTTCTTCAATATGCCCTTCACCAACATGCAGTGTTTCCTTGATTGAATTAGCTCTCACACCAATATTTGCGTCTAGAGCCTTTGCATTGAGGGCTATCTGAAAACGGCTGTGGCGCTGAAGTTGCCTGTGAATGTGGAGTTGGTGGCATGTGAAACCCGCATGTGGAGCATTCGTTTATGTGGGATGCTCTCCAAGCTTCATTTCAGTCCTAGGCACTCAAAGGGCACTAAGCATAGAGTGTGAAAACTGAGTTTCCTTGAGATCTGCTTGGAAGCCTGATGGTGTGTGAAGTTAGTGAGCCAAATGGAGTTGTTCTCCCACAAGAACCACTCGGCTGATCCTTCTTCAATATGCCCTTCACCAAGATGCAGTGTTTCCTTGATTGAATTAGCTCTCACACCAATATTTGCGTCTAGAGCCTTTGCATTGAGGGCTATCTGAAAACGACTGTGGCGCTGAAGTTGCCTGTGAATGTGGAGTTGGTGGCATGTGAAACCCGCAAGTGGAGCATTCGTTTATGTGGGATGCACTCCAGGTTCATTCCTAGACAATGCACTCAAAGGGCACTAAGCATAGAGTGTGAAAACTGAGTTTCCTTGAGAGCTGCTTGGAAGCCTGATGGTGTGTGAAGTTAGTGAGCCAAATGGAGTTGTTCTCCCACAAGAACCACTCGGCTGATTCTTCTTCAATATGCCCTTCACCAACATGCAGTGTTTCCTTGATTGAATTAGCTCTCACACCAATATTTGCGTCTAGAGCCTTTGCATTGAGGGCTATCTGAAAACGGCGGTGGCGCTGAAGTTGCCTGTGAATGTGGAGTTGGTGGCATGTGAAACCCGCATGTGGAGCATTCGTTTATGTGGGATGCTCTCCAAGCTTCATTTCAGTCCTAGGCACTCAAAGGGCACTAAGCATAGAGTGTGAAAACTGAGTTTCCTTGAGAGCTGCTTGGAAGCCTGATGGTGTGTGAAGTTAGTGAGCCAAATGGAGTTGTTCTCCCACAAGAACCACTCGGCTGATCCTTCTTCAATATGCCCTTCACCAACATGCAGTGTTTCCTTGATTGAATTAGCTCTCACACCAATATTTGCGTCTAGAGCCTTTGCATTGAGGGCTATCTGAAAACGACTGTGGCGCTGAAGTTGCCTGTGAATGTGGAGTTGGTGGCATGTGAAACCCGCATGTGGAGCATTCGTTTATGTTGATGCACTCCAGGTTCATTCTTAGACAATGCACTCAAAGGGCACTAAGCATAGAGTGTGAAAACTGAGTTTCCTTGAGAGCTGCTTGGAAGCCTGATGGTGTGTGAAGTTAGTGAGCCAAATGGAGTTGTTCTCCCACAAGAACCACTCGGATGATCCTTCTTCAATATGCCCTTCACCAACATGCAGTGTTTCCTTGATTGAATTAGCTCTCACACCAATATTTGCGTCTAGAGCCTTTGCATTGAGGGCTATCTGAAAACGGCTGTGGCGCTGAAGTTGCCTGTGAATGTGGAGTTGGTGGCATGTGAAACCCGCATGTGGAGCATTCGTTTGTGTGGGATGCTCTACCAGGTTCATTTCAGTCCTAGCCATACAAAGAGCACTAAGCATAGAGTGTGAAAACTGAGTTTCCTTGAGAGCTGCTTGGAAGCCTGATGGTGTGTGAAGTTAGTGAGCCAAATGGAGTTGTTCTCCCACAAGAACCACTCGGCTGATCCTTCTTCAATATGCCCTTCACCAACATGCAGTGTTTCCTTGATTGAATTAGCTCTCACACCAATATTTGCGTCTAGAGCCTTTGCATTGAGGGCTATCTGAAAACGGCTGTGGCGCTGAAGTTGCCTGTGAATGTGGAGTTGGTGGCATGTGAAACCCGCAAGTGGAGCATTCCTTTGTGTGGGATGCTCTACCATGTTCATTCCTAGATAATGGACTCAAACAGCACTAAGCATAGACTGTGAAAACTGAGTTTCTTTGAGAGCTGCTTGGAAGCCTAATGGTGTGTGAAGTTAGTGAGCCAAATGGAGTTGTTCTCCCACAAGAACCACTCGGCTGATTCTTCTTCAATATGCCCTTCACCAACATGCAGTGTTTCCTTGATTGAATTAGCTCTCACACCAATATTTGGGTCTAGAGCCTTTGCATTGAGGGCTATCTGCAAACGGCTGTGGCGCTGAAGTTGCCTGTGAATGTGGAGTTGGTGGCATGTGAAACCCGCATGTGGAGCATTCGTTTATGTGGGATGCTCTCCAAGCTTCATTTCAGTCCTAGGCACTCAAAGGGCACTAAGCATAGAGTGTGAAAACTGAGTTTCCTTGAGATCTGCTTGGAAGCCTGATGGTGTGTGAAGTTAGTGAGCCAAATGGAGTTGTTCTCCCACAAGAACCACTCGGCTGATCCTTCTTCAATATGCCCTTCACCAACATGCAGTGTTTCCTTGATTGAATTAGCTCTCACACCAATATTTGCGTCTAGAGCCTTTGCATTGAGGGCTATCTGAAAACGGCTGTGGCGCTGAAGTTGCCTGTGAATGTGGAGTTGGTGGCATGTGAAACCCGCATGTGGAGCATTCGTTTATGTGGGATGCTCTCCAAGCTTCATTTCAGTCCTAGGCACTCAAAGGGCACTAAGCATAGAGTGTGAAAACTGAGTTTCCTTGAGAGCTGCTTGGAAGCCTGATGGTGTGTGAAGTTAGTGAGCCAAATGCAGTTGTTCTCCCACAAGAACCACTCGGCTGATCCTTCTTCAATATGCCCTTCACCAACATGCAGTGTTTCCTTGATTGAATTAGCTCTCACACCAATATTTGCGTCTAGAGCCTTTGCATTGAGGGCTATCTGAAAACGGCTGTGGCGCTGAAGTTGCCTGTGAATGTGGAGTTGGTGGCATGTGAAACCCGCATGTGGAGCATTCGTTTATGTGGGATGCTCTCCAAGCTTCATTTCAGTCCTAGGCACTCAAAGGGCACTAAGCATAGAGTGTGAAAACTGAGTTTCCTTGAGATCTGCTTGGAAGCCTGATGGTGTGTGAAGTTAGTGAGCCAAATGCAGTTGTTCTCCCACAAGAACCACTCGGCTGATCCTTCTTCAATATGCCCTTCACCAACATGCAGTGTTTCCTTGATTGAATTAGCTCTCACACCAATATTTGCGTCTAGAGCCTTTGCATTGAGGGCTATCTGAAAACGACTGTGGCGCTGAAGTTGCCTGTGAATTTAGAGTTGGTGGCATGTGAAACCCGCAAGTGGAGCATTCGTTTATGTGGGATGCACTCCAGGTTCATTCCTAGACAATGCACTCAAAGGGCACTAAGCATAGAGTGTGAAAACTGAGTTTCCTTGAGAGCTGCTTGGAAGCCTGATGGTGTGTGAAGTTAGTGAGCCAAATGGAGTTGTTCTCCCACAAGAACCACTCGGCTGATCCTTCTTCAATATGCCCTTCACCAACATGCAGTGTTTCCTTGATTGAATTAGCTCTCACACCAATATTTGCGTCTAGAGCCTTTGCATTGAGGGCTATCTGAAAACGGCTGTGGCGCTGAAGTTGCCTGTGAATGTGGAGTTGGTGGCATGTGAAACCCGCATGTGGAGCATTCTTACGTGTGGGATGCTCTACCAGGTTCATTCCTAGATAATGGACTCAAAGAGCACTAAGCATAGACTGTGAAAACTGAGTTTCTTTGAGAGCTGCTTGGAAGCCTAATGGTGTGTGAAGTTAGTGAGCCAAATGCAGTTGTTCTCCCACAAGAACCACTCGGCTGATTCTTCTTCAATATGCCCTTCACCACCATGCAGTGTTTCCTTGATTGAATTAGCTCTCACACCAATATTTGCGTCTAGAGCCTTTGCATTGAGGGCTATCTGAAAACGGCTGTGGCGCTGAAGTTGCCTGTGAATGTGGAGTTGGTGGCATGTGAAACCCGCAAGTGGAGCATTCGTACGTGTGGGATGCTCTACCATGTTCATTCCTAGATAATGGACTCAAAGAGCACTAAGCATAGACTGTGAAAACTGAGTTTCTTTGAGAGCTGCTTGGAAGCCTAATGGTGTGTGAAGTTAGTGAGCCAAATGGAGTTGTTCTCCCACAAGAACCACTCGGCTGATTCTTCTTCAATATGCCCTTCACCAACATGCAGTGTTTCCTTGATTGAATTAGCTCTCACACCAATATTTGCGTCTAGAGCCTTTGCATTGAGGGCTATCTGAAAACGGCTGTGGCGCTGAAGTTGCCTGTGAATGTGGAGTTGGTGGCATGTGAAACCCGCAAGTGGAGCATTCGTTTATGTGGGATGCACTCCAGGTTCATTCCTAGATAATGCACTCAAAGGGCACTAAGCATAGAGTGTGAAAACTGAGTTTCCTTGAGAGCTGCTTGGAAGCCTGATGGTGTGTGAAGTTAGTGAGCCAAATGGAGTTGTTCTCCCACAAGAACCACTCGGCTGATCCTTCTTCAATATGCCCTTCACCAACATGCAGTGTTTCCTTGATTGAATTAGCTCTCACACCAATATTTGCGTCTAGAGCCTTTGCATTGAGGGCTATCTGAAAACGGCTGTGGCGCTGAAGTTGCCTGTGAATGTGGAGTTGGTGGCATGTGAAACCCGCATGTGGAGCATTCGTTTGTGTGGGATGCTCTACCAGGTTCATTTCAGTCCTAGCCATACAAAGAGCACTAAGCATAGAGTGTGAAAACTGAGTTTCCTTGAGAGCTGTTTGGAAGCCTGATGGTGTGTGAAGTTAGTGAGCCAAATGGAGTTGTTCTCCCACAAGAACCACTCGGCTGATCCTTCTTCAATATGCCCTTCACCAACATGCAGTGTTTCCTTGATTGAATTAGCTCTCACACCAATATTTGCGTCTAGAGCCTTTGCATTGAGGGCTATCTGAAAACGGCTGTGGCGCTGAAGTTGCCTGTGAATGTGGAGTTGGTGGCATGTGAAACCCGCAAGTGGAGCATTCGTACGTGTGGATGCTCTCCAAGGTTCATTTCAGTCCTAGGCACTCAAAGGGCACTAAGCATAGAGTGTGAAAACTGAGTTTCCTTGAGATCTGCTTGGAAGCCTGATGGTGTGTGAAGTTAGTGAGCCAAATGGAGTTGTTCTCCCACAAGAACCACTCGGCTGATCCTTCTTCAATATGCCCTTCACCAACATGCAGTGTTTCCTTGATTGAATTAGCTCTCACACCAATATTTGCGTCTAGAGCCTTTGCATTGAGGGCTATCTGAAAACGACTGTGGCGCTGAAGTTGCCTGTGAATTTAGAGTTGGTGGCATGTGAAACCCGCAAGTGGAGCATTCGTTTATGTGGGATGCACTCCAGGTTCATTCCTAGACAATGCACTCAAAGGGCACTAAGCATAGAGTGTGAAAACTGAGTTTCCTTGAGAGCTGCTTGGAAGCCTGATGGTGTGTGAAGTTAGTGAGCCAAATGGAGTTGTTCTCCCACAAGAACCACTCGGCTGATCCTTCTTCAATATGCCCTTCACCAACATGCAGTGTTTCCTTGATTGAATTAGCTCTCACACCAATATTTGCGTCTAGAGCCTTTGCATTGAGGGCTATCTGAAAACGGCTGTGGCGCTGAAGTTGCCTGTGAATGTGGAGTTGGTGGCATGTGAAACCCGCAAGTGGAGCATTCGTACGTGTGGATGCTCTACCATGTTCATTCCTAGATAATGGACTCAAAGAGCACTAAGCATAGACTGTGAAAACTGAGTTTCTTTGAGAGCTGCTTGGAAGCCTAATGGTGTGTGAAGTTAGTGAGCCAAATGGAGTTGTTCTCCCACAAGAACCACTCGGCTGATTCTTCTTCAATATGCCCTTCACCAACATGCAGTGTTTCCTTGATTGAATTAGCTCTCACACCAATATTTGCGTCTAGAGCCTTTGCATTGAGGGCTATCTGAAAACGGCTGTGGCGCTGAAGTTGCCTGTGAATGTGGAGTTGGTGGCATGTGAAACCCGCAAGTGGAGCATTCGTTTATGTGGGATGCACTCCAGGTTCATTCCTAGATAATGCACTCAAAGGGCACTAAGCATAGAGTGTGAAAACTGAGTTTCCTTGAGAGCTGCTTGGAAGCCTGATGGTGTGTGAAGTTAGTTAGCCAAATGGAGTTGTTTTCCCACAAGAACCACTCGGCTGATCCTTCTTCAATATGCCCTTCACCAACATGCAGTGTTTCCTTGATTGAATTAGCTCTCACACCAATATTTGCGTCTAGAGCCTTTGCATTGAGGGCTATCTGAAAACGGCTGTGGCGCTGAAGTTGCCTGTGAATGTGGAGTTGGTGGCATGTGAAACCCGCATGTGGAGCATTCGTTTGTGTGGGATGCTCTACCAGGTTCATTTCAGTCCTAGCCATACAAAGAGCACTAAGCATAGAGTGTGAAAACTGAGTTTCCTTGAGAGCTGCTTGGAAGCCTGATGGTGTGTGAAGTTAGTGAGCCAAATGCAGTTGTTCTCCCACAAGAACCACTCGGCTGATCCTTCTTCAATATGCCCTTCACCAACATGCAGTGTTTCCTTGATTGAATTAGCTCTCACACCAATATTTGCGTCTAGAGCCTTTGCATTGAGGGCTATCTGCAAACGGCTGTGGCGCTGAAGTTGCCTGTGAATGTGGAGTTGGTGGCATGTGAAACCCGCATGTGGAGCATTCGTTTATGTGGGATGCTCTCCAAGCTTCATTTCAGTCCTAGGCACTCAAAGGGCACTAAGCATAGAGTGTGAAAACTGAGTTTCCTTGAGATCTGCTTGGAAGCCTGATGGTGTGTGAAGTTAGTGAGCCAAATGGAGTTGTTCTCCCACAAGAACCACTCGGCTGATCCTTCTTCAATATGCCTTCACCAACATGCAGTGTTTCCTTGATTGAATTAGCTCTCACACCAATATTTGCGTCTAGAGCCTTTGCATTGAGGGCTATCTGAAAACGGCTGTGGCGCTGAAGTTGCCTGTGAATGTGGAGTTGGTGGCATGTGAAACCCGCAAGTGGAGCATTCGCTTATGTGGGATGCACTCCAGGTTCATTCCTAGATAATGCACTCAAAGGGCACTAAGCATAGAGTGTGAAAACTGAGTTTCCTTGAGAGCTGCTTGGAAGCCTGATGGTGTGTGAAGTTAGTTAGCCAAATGGAGTTGTTCTCCCACAAGAACCACTCGGCTGATCCTTCTTCAATATGCCCTTCACCAACATGCAGTGTTTCCTTGATTGAATTAGCTCTCACACCAATATTTGCGTCTAGAGCCTTTGCATTGAGGGCTATCTGAAAACGGCTGTGGCGCTGAAGTTGCCTGTGAATGTGGAGTTGGTGGCATGTGAAACCCGCATGTGGAGCATTCGTTTGTGTGGGATGCTCTACCAGGTTCATTTCAGTCCTAGCCATACAAAGAGCACTAAGCATAGAGTGTGAAAACTGAGTTTCCTTGAGAGCTGCTTGGAAGCCTGATGGTGTGTGAAGTTAGTGAGCCAAATGCAGTTGTTCTCCCACAAGAACCACTCGGCTGATCCTTCTTCAATATGCCCTTCACCAACATGCAGTGTTTCCTTGATTGAATTAGCTCTCACACCAATATTTGCGTCTAGAGCCTTTGCATTGAGGGCTATCTGAAAACGGCTGTGGCGCTGAAGTTGCCTGTGAATGTGGAGTTGGTGGCATGTGAAACCCGCATGTGGAGCATTCGTTTATGTGGGATGCTCTCCAAGCTTCATTTCAGTCCTAGGCACTCAAAGGGCACTAAGCATAGAGTGTGAAAACTGAGTTTCCTTGAGATCTGCTTGGAAGCCTGATGGTGTGTGAAGTTAGTGAGCCAAATGGAGTTGTTCTCCCACAAGAACCACTCGGCTGATCCTTCTTCAATATGCCCTTCACCAACATGCAGTGTTTCCTTGATTGAATTAGCTCTCACACCAATATTTGCGTCTAGAGCCTTTGCATTGAGGGTTATCTGAAAACGACTGTGGCGCTGAAGTTGCCTGTGAATTTAGAGTTGGTGGCATGTGAAACCCGCATGTGGAGCATTCGTTTATGTGGGATGCACTCCAGGTTCATTCCTAGACAATGCACTCAAAGGGCACTAAGCATAGAGTGTGAAAACTGAGTTTCCTTGAGAGCTGCTTGGAAGCCTGATGGTGTGTGAAGTTAGTGAGCCAAATGGAGTTGTTCTCCCACAAGAACCACTCGGCTGATCCTTCTTCAATATGCCCTTCACCAACATGCAGTGTTTCCTTGATTGAATTAGCTCTCACACCAATATTTGCGTCTAGAGCCTTTGCATTGAGGGCTATCTGAAAACGACTGTGGCGCTGAAGTTGCCTGTGAATGTGGAGTTGGTGGCATGTGAAACCCGCATGTGGAGCATTCGTTCATGTTGATGCACTCCAGGTTCATTCTTAGACAATGCACTCAAAGGGCACTAAGCATAGAGTGTGAAAACTGAGTTTCCTTGAGAGCTGCTTGGAAGCCTGATGGTGTGTGAAGTTAGTGAGCCAAATGGAGTTGTTCTCCCACAAGAACCACTCGGCTGATCCTTCTTCAATATGCCCTTCACCAACATGCAGTGTTTCCTTGATTGAATTAGCTCTCACACCAATATTTGCGTCTAGAGCCTTTGCATTGAGGGCTATCTGAAAACGGCTGTGGCGCTGAAGTTGCCTGTGAATGTGGAGTTGGTGGCATGTGAAACCCGCATGTGGAGCATTCGTTTGTGTGGGATGCTCTACCAGGTTCATTTCAGTCCTAGCCATACAAAGAGCACTAAGCATAGAGTGTGAAAACTGAGTTTCCTTGAGAGCTGCTTGGAAGCCTGATGGTGTGTGAAGTTAGTGAGCCAAATGGAGTTGTTCTCCCACAAGAACCACTCGGCTGATCCTTCTTCAATATGCCCTTCACCAACATGCAGTGTTTCCTTGATTGAATTAGCTCTCACACCAATATTTGCGTCTAGAGCCTTTGCATTGAGGGCTATCTGAAAACGGCTATGGCGCTGAAGTTGCCTGTGAATGTGGAGTTGGTGGCATGTGAAACCCGCATGTGGAGCATTCGTTTATGTGGGATGCTCTCCAAGCTTCATTTCAGTCCTAGACACTCAAAGGGCACTAAGCATAGAGTGTGAAAACTGAGTTTCCTTGAGAGCTGCTTGGAAGCCTGATGGTGTTTGAAGTTAGTCAGCCAAATGCAGTTGTTCTCCCACAAGAACCACTCGGCTGATCCTTCTTCAATATGCCCTTCACCAACATGCAGTGTTTCCTTGATTGAATTAGCTCTCACACCAATATTTGCGTCTAGAGCCTTTGCATTGAGGGCTATCTGAAAACGGCTGTGGCGCTGAAGTTGCCTGTGAATGTGGAGTTGGTGGCATGTGAAACCCGCATGTGGAGCATTCGTTTATGTGGGATGCTCTCCAAGCTTCATTTCAGTCCTAGGCACTCAAAGGGCACTAAGCATAGAGTGTGAAAACTGAGTTTCCTTGAGAGCTGCTTGGAAGCCTGATGGTGTGTGAAGTTAGTGAGCCAAATGGAGTTGTTCTCCCACAAGAACCACTCGGCTGATCCTTCTTCAATATGCCCTTCACCAACATGCAGTGTTTCCTTGATTGAATTAGCTCTCACACAAATATTTGCGTCTAGAGCCTTTGCATTGAGGGCTATATGAAAACGACTGTGGCGCTGAAGTTGCCTGTGAATGTGGAGTTGGTGGCATGTGAAACCCGCATGTGGAGCATTCATTCATGTTGATGCACTCCAGGTTCTTTCTTAGACAATGCACTCAAAGGGCACTAAGCATAGAGTGTGAAAACTGAGTTTCCTTGAGAGCTGCTTGGAAGCCTGATGGTGTGTGAAGTTAGTGAGCCAAATGGAGTTGTTCTCCCACAAGAACCACTCGGCTGATCCTTCTTCAATATGCCCTTCACCAACATGCAGTGTTTCCTTGATTGAATTAGCTCTCACACCAATATTTGCGTCTAGAGCCTTTGCATTGAGGGCTATCTGAAAACGGCTATGGCGCTGAAGTTGCCTGTGAATGTGGAGTTGGTGGCATGTGAAACCCGCATGTGGAGCATTCGTTTATGTGGGATGCTCTCCAAGCTTCATTTCAGTCCTAGGCACTCAAAGGGCACTAAGCATAGAGTGTGAAAACTGAGTTTCCTTGAGAGCTGCTTGGAAGCCTGATGGTGTGTGAAGTTAGTGAGCCAAATGGAGTTGTTCTCCCACAAGAACCACTCGGCTGATCCTTCTTCAATATGCCCTTCACCAACATGCAGTGTTTCCTTGATTGAATTAGCTCTCACACCAATATTTGCGTCTAGAGCCTTTGCATTGAGGGCTATCTGAAAACGGCTGTGGCGCTGAAGTTGCCTGTGAATGTGGAGTTGGTGGCATGTGAAACCCGCATGTGGAGCATTCGTTTGTGTGGGATGCTCTACCAGGTTCATTTCAGTCCTAGGCACTCATAGGGCACTAAGCGTAGAGTGTGAAAACTGAGTTTCCTTGAGAGCTGCTTGGAAGCCTGATGGTGTGTGAAGTTAGTGAGCCAAATGGAGTTGTTCTCCCACAAGAACCACTCGGCTGATCCTTCTTCAATATGCCCTTCACCAACATGCAGTGTTTCCTTGATTGAATTAGCTCTCACACCAATATTTGCGTCTAGAGCCTTTGCATTGAGGGCTATCTGAAAACGGCTATGGCGCTGAAGTTGCCTGTGAATGTGGAGTTGGTGGCATGTGAAACCCGCATGTGGAGCATTCGTTTATGTGGGATGCTCTCCAAGCTTCATTTCAGTCCTAGACACTCAAAGGGCACTAAGCATAGAGTGTGAAAACTGAGTTTCCTTGAGAGCTGCTTGGAAGCCTGATGGTGTTTGAAGTTAGTCAGCCAAATGCAGTTGTTCTCCCACAAGAACCACTCGGCTGATCCTTCTTCAATATGCCCTTCACCAACATGCAGTGTTTCCTTGATTGAATTAGCTCTCACACCAATATTTGCGTCTAGAGCCTTTGCATTGAGGGCTATCTGAAAACGGCTGTGGCGCTGAAGTTGCCTGTGAATGTGGAGTTGGTGGCATGTGAAACCCGCATGTGGAGCATTCGTTTATGTGGGATGCTCTCCAAGCTTCATTTCAGTCCTAGGCACTCAAAGGGCACTAAGCATAGAGTGTGAAAACTGAGTTTCCTTGAGAGCTGCTTGGAAGCCTGATGGTGTGTGAAGTTAGTGAGCCAAATGGAGTTGTTCTCCCACAAGAACCACTCGGCTGATCCTTCTTCAATATGCCCTTCACCAACATGCAGTGTTTCCTTGATTGAATTAGCTCTCACACAAATATTTGCGTCTAGAGCCTTTGCATTGAGGGCTATATGAAAACGACTGTGGCGCTGAAGTTGCCTGTGAATGTGGAGTTGGTGGCATGTGAAACCCGCATGTGGAGCATTCATTCATGTTGATGCACTCCAGGTTCTTTCTTAGACAATGCACTCAAAGGGCACTAAGCATAGAGTGTGAAAACTGAGTTTCCTTGAGAGCTGCTTGGAAGCCTGATGGTGTGTGAAGTTAGTGAGCCAAATGGAGTTGTTCTCCCACAAGAACCACTCGGCTGATCCTTCTTCAATATGCCCTTCACCAACATGCAGTGTTTCCTTGATTGAATTAGCTCTCACACCAATATTTGCGTCTAGAGCCTTTGCATTGAGGGCTATCTGAAAACGGCTGTGGCGCTGAAGTTGCCTGTGAATGTGGAGTTGGTGGCATGTGAAACCCGCATGTGGAGCATTCGTTTGTGTGGGATGCTCTACCAGGTTCATTTCAGTCCTAGCCATACAAAGAGCACTAAGCATTGAGTGTGAAAACTGAGTTTCCTTGAGAGCTGCTTGGAAGCCTGATGGTGTGTGAAGTTAGTGAGCCAAATGGAGTTGTTCTCCCACAAGAACCACTCGGCTGATCCTTCTTCAATATGCCCTTCACCAACATGCAGTGTTTCCTTGATTGAATTAGCTCTCACACCAATATTTGCGTCTAGAGCCTTTGCATTGAGGGCTATCTGAAAACGGCTGTGGCGCTGAAGTTGCCTGTGAATGTGGAGTTGGTGGCATGTGAAACCCGCATGTGGAGCATTCGTTTGTGTGGGATGCTCTCCAAGCTTCATTTCAGTCCTAGGCACTCATAGGACACTAAGCATAGAGTGTGAAAACTGAGTTTCCTTGAGAGCTGCTTGGAAGCCTGATGGTGTTTGAAGTTAGTGAGCCAAATGGAGTTGTTCTCCCACAAGAACCACTCGGCTGATCCTTCTTCAATATGCCCTTCACCAACATGCAGTGTTTCCTTGATTGAATTAGCTCTCACACCAATATTTGCGTCTAGAGCCTTTGCATTGAGGGCTATCTGAAAACGGCTGTGGCGCTGAAGTTGCCTGTGAATGTGGAGTTGGTGGCATGTGAAACCCGCAAGTGGAGCATTCGTTTATGTGGGATGCACTCCAGGTTCATTCCTAGATAATGCACTCAAAGGGCACTAAGCATAGAGTGTGAAAACTGAGTTTCCTTGAGAGCTGCTTGGAAGCCTGATGGTGTGTGAAGTTAGTTAGCCAAATGGAGTTGTTCTCCCACAAGAACCACTCGGCTGATCCTTCTTCAATATGCCCTTCACCAACATGCAGTGTTTCCTTGATTGAATTAGCTCTCACACCAATATTTGCGTCTAGAGCCTTTGCATTGAGGGCTATCTGAAAACGGCTGTGGCGCTGAAGTTGCCTGTGAATGTGGAGTTGGTGGCATGTGAAACCCGCATGTGGAGCATTCGTTTGTGTGGGATGCTCTACCAGGTTCATTTCAGTCCTAGCCATACAAAGAGCACTAAGCATAGAGTGTGAAAACTGAGTTTCCTTGAGAGCTGCTTGGAAGCCTGATGGTGTGTGAAGTTAGTGAGCCAAATGGAGTTGTTCTCCCACAAGAACCACTCGGATGATTCTTCTTCAATATGCCCTTCACCAACATGCAGTGTTTCCTTGATTGAATTAGCTCTCACACCAATATTTGCGTCTAGAGCCTTTGCATTGAGGGCTATCTGAAAACGGCTGTGGCGCTGAAGTTGCCTGTGAATGTGGAGTTGGTGGCATGTGAAACCCGCATGTGGAGCATTCGTTTATGTGGGATGCTCTCCAAGCTTCATTTCATTCCTAGGCACTCAAAGGGCACTAAGCATAGAGTGTGAAAACTGAGTTTCCTTGAGAGCTGCTTGGAAGCCTGATGGTGTGTGAAGTTAGTGAGCCAAATGGAGTTGTTCTCCCACAAGAACCACTCGGCTGATCCTTCTTCAATATGCCCTTCACCAACATGCAGTGTTTCCTTGATTGAATTAGCTCTCACACCAATATTTGCGTCTAGAGCCTTTGCATTGAGGGCTATCTGAAAACGGCTGTGGCGCTGAAGTTGCCTGTGAATGTGGAGTTGGTGGCATGTGAAACCCGCATGTGGAGCATTCGTTTGTGTGGGATGCTCTCCAGGTTCATTTCAGTCCTAGGCACTCATAGGGCACTAAGCGTAGAGTGTGAAAACTGAGTTTCCTTGAGAGCTGCTTGGAAGCCTGATGGTGTGTGAAGTTAGTGAGCCAAATGGAGTTGTTCTCCCACAAGAACCACTCGGCTGATCCTTCTTCAATATGCCCTTCACCAACATGCAGTGTTTCCTTGATTGAATTAGCTCTCACACAAATATTTGCGTCTAGAGCCTTTGCATTGAGGGCTATCTGAAAACGGCTGTGGCGCTGAAGTTGCCTGTGAATGTGGAGTTGGTGGCATGTGAAACCCGCATGTGAAGCATTCGTTTATGTGGGATGCTCTCCAAGCTTCATTTCAGTCCTAGGCACTCAAAGGGCACTAAGCATAGAGTGTGAAAACTGAGTTTCCTTGAGAGCTGCTTGGAAGCCTGATGGTGTGTGAAGTTAGTGAGCCAAATGGAGTTGTTCTCCCTCAAGAACCACTCGGCTGATCCTTCTTCAATATGCCCTTCACCAACATGCAGTGTTTCCTTGATTGAATTAGCTCTCACACCAATATTTGCGTCTAGAGCCTTTGCATTGAGGGCTATCTGAAAACGACTGTGGCGCTGAAGTTGCCTGTGAATGTGGAGTTGGTGGCATGTGAAACCCGCATGTGGAGCATTCGTTCATGTTGATGCACTCCAGGTTCATTCTTAGACAATGCACTCAAAGGGCACTAAGCATAGAGTGTGAAAACTGAGTTTCCTTGAGAGCTGCTTGGAAGCCTGATGGTGTGTGAAGTTAGTTAGCCAAATGGAGTTGTTCTCCCACAAGAACCACTCGGCTGATCCTTCTTCAATATGCCCTTCACCAACATGCAGTGTTTCCTTGATTGAATTAGCTCTCACACCAATATTTGCGTCTAGAGCCTTTGCATTGAGGGCTATCTGAAAACGGCTGTGGCGCTGAAGTTGCCTGTGAATGTGGAGTTGGTGGCATGTGAAACCCGCATGTGGAGCATTCGTTTGTGTGGGATGCTCTACCAGGTTCATTTCAGTCCTAGCCATACAAAGAGCACTAAGCATAGAGTGTGAAAACTGAGTTTCCTTGAGAGCTGCTTGGAAGCCTGATGGTGTGTGAAGTTAGTGAGCCAAATGGAGTTGTTCTCCCACAAGAACCACTCGGCTGATCCTTCTTCAATATGCCCTTCACCAACATGCAGTGTTTCCTTGATTGAATTAGCTCTCACACCAATATTTGCGTCTAGAGCCTTTGCATTGAGGGCTATCTGAAAACGGCTGTGGCGCTGAAGTTGCCTGTGAATGTGGAGTTGGTGGCATGTGAAACCCGCATGTGGAGCATTCGTTTGTGTGGGATGCTCTCCAAGCTTCATTTCAGTCCTAGGCACTCATAGGACACTAAGCATAGAGTGTGAAAACTGAGTTTCCTTGAGAGCTGCTTGGAAGCCTGATGGTGTTTGAAGTTAGTGAGCCAAATGGAGTTGTTCTCCCACAAGAACCACTCGGCTGATCCTTCTTCAATATGCCCTTCACCAACATGCAGTGTTTCCTTGATTGAATTAGCTCTCACACCAATATTTGCGTCTAGAGCCTTTGCATTGAGGGCTATCTGAAAACGGCTGTGGCGCTGAAGTTGCCTGTGAATGTGGAGTTGGTGGCATGTGAAACCCGCAAGTGGAGCATTCGTTTATGTGGGATGCACTCCAGGTTCATTCCTAGATAATGCACTCAAAGGGCACTAAGCATAGAGTGTGAAAACTGAGTTTCCTTGAGAGCTGCTTGGAAGCCTGATGGTGTGTGAAGTTAGTTAGCCAAATGGAGTTGTTCTCCCACAAGAACCACTCGGCTGATCCTTCTTCAATATGCCCTTCACCAACATGCAGTGTTTCCTTGATTGAATTAGCTCTCACACCAATATTTGCGTCTAGAGCCTTTGCATTGAGGGCTATCTGAAAACGGCTGTGGCGCTGAAGTTGCCTGTGAATGTGGAGTTGGTGGCATGTGAAACCCGCATGTGGAGCATTCGTTTGTGTGGGATGCTCTACCAGGTTCATTTCAGTCCTAGCCATACAAAGAGCACTAAGCATAGAGTGTGAAAACTGAGTTTCCTTGAGAGCTGCTTGGAAGCCTGATGGTGTGTGAAGTTAGTGAGCCAAATGGAGTTGTTCTCCCACAAGAACCACTCGGATGATTCTTCTTCAATATGCCCTTCACCAACATGCAGTGTTTCCTTGATTGAATTAGCTCTCACACCAATATTTGCGTCTAGAGCCTTTGCATTGAGGGCTATCTGAAAACGGCTGTGGCGCTGAAGTTGCCTGTGAATGTGGAGTTGGTGGCATGTGAAACCCGCATGTGGAGCATTCGTTTATGTGGGATGCTCTCCAAGCTTCATTTCATTCCTAGGCACTCAAAGGGCACTAAGCATAGAGTGTGAAAACTGAGTTTCCTTGAGAGCTGCTTGGAAGCCTGATGGTGTGTGAAGTTAGTGAGCCAAATGGAGTTGTTCTCCCACAAGAACCACTCGGCTGATCCTTCTTCAATATGCCCTTCACCAACATGCAGTGTTTCCTTGATTGAATTAGCTCTCACACCAATATTTGCGTCTAGAGCCTTTGCATTGAGGGCTATCTGAAAACGGCTGTGGCGCTGAAGTTGCCTGTGAATGTGGAGTTGGTGGCATGTGAAACCCGCATGTGGAGCATTCGTTTGTGTGGGATGCTCTCCAGGTTCATTTCAGTCCTAGGCACTCATAGGGCACTAAGCGTAGAGTGTGAAAACTGAGTTTCCTTGAGAGCTGCTTGGAAGCCTGATGGTGTGTGAAGTTAGTGAGCCAAATGGAGTTGTTCTCCCACAAGAACCACTCGGCTGATCCTTCTTCAATATGCCCTTCACCAACATGCAGTGTTTCCTTGATTGAATTAGCTCTCACACAAATATTTGCGTCTAGAGCCTTTGCATTGAGGGCTATCTGAAAACGGCTGTGGCGCTGAAGTTGCCTGTGAATGTGGAGTTGGTGGCATGTGAAACCCGCATGTGAAGCATTCGTTTATGTGGGATGCTCTCCAAGCTTCATTTCAGTCCTAGGCACTCAAAGGGCACTAAGCATAGAGTGTGAAAACTGAGTTTCCTTGAGAGCTGCTTGGAAGCCTGATGGTGTGTGAAGTTAGTGAGCCAAATGGAGTTGTTCTCCCTCAAGAACCACTCGGCTGATCCTTCTTCAATATGCCCTTCACCAACATGCAGTGTTTCCTTGATTGAATTAGCTCTCACACCAATATTTGCGTCTAGAGCCTTTGCATTGAGGGCTATCTGAAAACGACTGTGGCGCTGAAGTTGCCTGTGAATGTGGAGTTGGTGGCATGTGAAACCCGCATGTGGAGCATTCGTTCATGTTGATGCACTCCAGGTTCATTCTTAGACAATGCACTCAAAGGGCACTAAGCATAGAGTGTGAAAACTGAGTTTCCTTGAGAGCTGCTTGGAAGCCTGATGGTGTGTGAAGTTAGTTAGCCAAATGGAGTTGTTCTCCCACAAGAACCACTCGGCTGATCCTTCTTCAATATGCCCTTCACCAACATGCAGTGTTTCCTTGATTGAATTAGCTCTCACACCAATATTTGCGTCTAGAGCCTTTGCATTGAGGGCTATCTGAAAACGGCTGTGGCGCTGAAGTTGCCTGTGAATGTGGAGTTGGTGGCATGTGAAACCCGCATGTGGAGCATTCGTTTGTGTGGGATGCTCTACCAGGTTCATTTCAGTCCTAGCCATACAAAGAGCACTAAGCATAGAGTGTGAAAACTGAGTTTCCTTGAGAGCTGCTTGGAAGCCTGATGGTGTGTGAAGTTAGTGAGCCAAATGGAGTTGTTCTCCCACAAGAACCACTCGGCTGATCCTTCTTCAATATGCCCTTCACCAACATGCAGTGTTTCCTTGATTGAATTAGCTCTCACACCAATATTTGCGTCTAGAGCCTTTGCATTGAGGGCTATCTGAAAACGGCTATGGCGCTGAAGTTGCCTGTGAATGTGGAGTTGGTGGCATGTGAAACCCGCATGTGGAGCATTCGTTTGTGTGGGATGCTCTACCAGGTTCATTCCTAGATAATGCACTCAAAGGGCACTAAGCATAGAGTGTGAAAACTGAGTTTCCTTGAGAGCTGCTTGGAAGCCTGATGGTGTGTGAAGTTAGTGAGCCAAATGGAGTTGTTCTCCCACAAGAACCACTCGGCTGATCCTTCTTCAATATGCCCTTCACCAACATGCAGTGTGTCCTTGATTGAATTAGCTCTCACACCAATATTTGCGTCTAGAGCCTTTGCATTGAGGGCTATCTGAAAACGGCTGTGGCGCTGAAGTTGCCTGTGAATGTGGAGTTGGTGGCATGTGAAAACCGCATGTGGAGCATTCGTTTGTGTGGGATGCTCTCCAAGCTTCATTTCAGTCCTAGGCACTCATAGGGCACTAAGCATAGAGTGTGAAAACTGAGTTTCCTTGAGAGCTGCTTGGAAGCCTGATGGTGTTTGAAGTTAGTGAGCCAAATGGAGTTGTTCTCCCACAAGAACCACTCGGCTGATCCTTCTTCAATATACCCTTCACCAACATGCAGTGTTTCCTTGATTGAATTAGCTCTCACACCAATATTTGCGTCTAGAGCCTTTGCATTGAGGGCTATCTGAAAACGACTGTGGCGCTGAAGTTGCCTGTGAATTTAGAGTTGGTGGCATGTGAAACCCGCAAGTGGAGCATTCGTTTATGTGGGATGCTCTACCAGGTTCATTCCTAGACAATGCACTCAAAGGGCACTAAGCATAGAGTGTGAAAACTGAGTTTCCTTGAGAGCTGCTTGGAAGCCTGATGGTGTGTGAAGTTAGTGAGCCAAATGGAGTTGTTCTCCCACAAGAACCACTCGGCTGATCCTTCTTCAATATGCCCTTCACCAACATGCAGTGTTTCCTTGATTGAATTAGCTCTCACACCAATATTTGCGTCTAGAGCCTTTGCATTGAGGGCTATCTGAAAACGGCTGTGGCGCTGAAGTTGCCTGTGAATGTGGAGTTGGTGGCATGTGAAACCCGCAAGTGGAGCATTCGTACGTGTGGGATGCTCTACCATGTTCATTCCTAGATAATGGACTCAAAGAGCACTAAGCATAGACTGTGAAAACTGAGTTTCTTTGAGAGCTGCTTGGAAGCCTAATGGTGTGTGAAGTTAGTGAGCCAAATGGAGTTGTTCTCCCACAAGAACCACTCGGCTGATTCTTCTTCAATATGCCCTTCACCAACATGCAGTGTTTCCTTGATTGAATTAGCTCTCACACCAATATTTGCGTCTAGAGCCTTTGCATTGAGGGCTATCTGAAAACGGCTGTGGCGCTGAAGTTGCCTGTCAATGTGGAGTTGGTGGCATGTGAAACCCGCAAGTGGAGCATTCGTTTATGTGTGATGCACTCCAGGTTCATTCCTAGATAATGCACTCAAAGGGCACTAAGCATAGAGTGTGAAAACTGAGTTTCCTTGAGAGCTGCTTGGAAGCCTGATGGTGTGTGAAGTTAGTGAGCCAAATGGAGTTGTTCTCCCACAAGAACCACTCGGCTGATCCTTCTTCAATATGCCCTTCACCAACATGCAGTGTTTCCTTGATTGAATTAGCTCTCACACCAATATTTGCGTCTAGAGCCTTTGCATTGAGGGCTATCTGAAAACGGCTGTGGCGCTGAAGTTGCCTGTGAATGTGGAGTTGGTGGCATGTGAAACCCGCATGTGGAGCATTCGTATGTGTGGGATGCTCTACCAGGTTCATTTCAGTACTAGCCATACAAAGAGCACTAAGCATAGAGTGTGAAAACTGAGTTTCCTTGAGAGCTGCTTGGAAGCCTGATGGTGTGTGAAGTTAGTGAGCCAAATGGAGTTGTTCTCCCACAAGAACCACTCGGATGATCCTTCTTCAATATGCCCTTCACCAACATGCAGTGTTTCCTTGATTGAATTAGCTCTCACACCAATATTTGCGTCTAGAGCCTTTGCATTGAGGGCTATCTGAAAACGGCTGTGGCGCTGAAGTTGCCTGTGAATGTGGAGTTGGTGGCATGTGAAACCCGCATGTGGAGCATTCGTTTATGTGGGATGCTCTCCAAGCTTCATTTCATTCCTAGGCACTCATAGGGCACTAAGCATAGAGTGTGAAAACTGAGTTTCCTTGAGAGCTGCTTGGAATCCTGATGGTGTGTGACGTTAGTATGCCAAATGGAGTTGTTCTCCCACAAGAACCACTCTTCTGATCCTTCTTCAATATGCCCTTCACCAACATGCAGTGTTTCCTTGATTGAATTAGCTCTCACACCAATATTTGCGTCTAGAGCCTTTGCATTGAGGGCTATCTGAAAACGGCTGTGGCGCTGAAGTTGCCTGTGAATGTGGAGTTGGTGGCATGTGAAACCCGCATGTGGAGCATTCGTTTATGTGGGATGCTCTCCAAGCTTCATTTCAGTCCTAGGCACTCAAAGGGCACTAAGCATAGAGTGTGAAAACTGAGTTTCCTTGAGAGCTGCTTGGAAGCCTGATGGTGTGTGAAGTTAGTGAGCCAAATGGAGTTGTTCTCCCACAAGAACCACTCGGCTGATCCTTCTTCAATATGCCCTTCACCAACATGCAGTGTTTCCTTGATTGAATTAGCTCTCACACCAATATTTGCGTCTAGAGCCTTTGCATTGAGGGCTATCTGAAAACGGCTGTGGCGCTGAAGTTGCCTGTGAATGTGGAGTTGGTGGCATGTGAAAACCGCATGTGGAGCATTCGTTTATGTGGGATGCTCTCCAAGCTTCATTTCAGTCCTAGGCACTCATAGGGCACTAAGCATAGAGTGTGAAAACTGAGTTTCCTTGAGAGCTGCTTGGAAGCCTGATGGTGTGTGAAGTTAGTGAGCCAAATGGAGTTGTTCTCCCACAAGAACCACTCGGCTGATCCTTCTTCAATATGCCCTTCACCAACATGCAGTGTTTCCTTGATTGAATTAGCTCTCACACCAATATTTGCGTCTAGAGCCTTTGCATTGAGGGCTATCTGAAAACGGCTGTGGCGCTGAAGTTGCCTGTGAATGTGGAGTTGGTGGCATGTGAAACCCGCATGTGGAGCATTCGTTTGTGTGGGATGCTCTACCAGGTTCATTCCTAGATAATGCACTCAAAGGGCACTAAGCATAGAGTGTGAAAACTGAGTTTCCTTGAGAGCTGTTTGGAAGCCTGATGGTGTGTGAAGTTAGTGAGGCAAATGGAGTTGTTCTCCCACAAGAACCACTCGGCTGATCCTTCTTCAATATGCCCTTCACCAACATGCAGTGTTTCCTTGATTGAATTAGCTCTCACACCAATATTTGTGTCTAGAACCTTTGCATTGAGGGCTATCTGAAAATGGCTGTGGCGCTGAAGTTGCCTGTGAATGTGGAGTTGGTGGCATGTGAAACCCGCATGTGGAGCATTCGTTTATGTGGGATGATCTCCCAGCTTCATTTCAGTCCTAGGAACTCAAAGGGCACTAAGCCTAGAGTGTGAAAACTGAGTTTCCTTGAGAGCTGCTTGGAAGCCTGATGGTGTGTGAAGTTAGTGAGCCAAATGGAGTTGTTCTCCCACAAGAACCACTCGGCTGATCCTTCTTCAATATGCCCTTCACCAACATGCAGTGTTTCCTTGATTGAATTAGCTCTCACACCAATATTTGCGTCTAGAGCCTTTGCATTGAGGGCTATCTGAAAACGGCTGTGGCGCTGAAGTTGCCTGTGAATGTGGAGTTGGTGGCATGTGAAACCCGCATGTGGAGCATTCGTTTTTGTGGGATGCTCTCCAAGCTTCATTTCAGTCCTAGGCACTCAACGGGCACTAAGCATAGAGTGTGAAAACTGAGTTTCCTTGAGAGCTGCTTGGAAGCCTGATGGTGTGTGAAGTTAGTGAGCCAAATGGAGTTGTTCTCCCACAAGAACCACTCGGCTGATTCTTCTTCAATATGCCCTTCACCAACATGCAGTGTTTCCTTGATTGAATTAGCTCTCACACCAATATTTGCGTCTAGAGCCTTTGCATTGAGGGCTATCTGAAAACGGCTGTGGCGCTGAAGTTGCCTGTGAATGTGGAGTTGGTGGCATGTGAAACCCGCATGTGGAGCATTCGTTTATGTGGGATGCTCTCCAAGCTTCATTTCATTCCTAGGCACTCATAGGGCACTAAGCATAGAGTGTGAAAACTGAGTATCCTTGAGAGCTGCTTGGAATCCTGATGGTGTGTGACGTTAGTGTGCCAAATGGAGTTGTTCTCCCACAAGAACCACTCGGCTGATCCTTCTTCAATATGCCCTTCACCAACATGCAGTGTTTCCTTGATTGAATTAGCTCTCACACCAATATTTGCGTCTAGAGCCTTTGCATTGAGGGCTATCTGAAAACGGCTGTGGCGCTGAAGTTGCCTGTGAATGTGGAGTTGGTGGCATGTGAAACCCGCATGTGGAGCATTCGTTTATGTGGGATGCTCTCCAAGCTTCATTTCAGTCCTAGGCACTCAAAGGGCACTAAGCATAGAGTGTGAAAACTGAGTTTCCTTGAGAGCTGCTTGGAAGCCTGATGGTGTGTGAAGTTAGTGAGCCAAATGGAGTTGTTCTCCCACAAGAACCACTCGGCTGATCCTTCTTCAATATGCCCTTCACCAACATGCAGTGTTTCCTTGATTGAATTAGCTCTCACACCAATATTTGCGTCTAGAGCCTTTGCATTGAGGGCTATCTGAAAACGGCTGTGGCGCTGAAGTTGCCTGTGAATGTGGAGTTGGTGGCATGTGAAAACCGCATGTGGAGCATTCGTTTATGTGGGATGCTCTCCAAGCTTCATTTCAGTCCTAGGCACTCATAGGGCACTAAGCATAGAGTGTGAAAACTGAGTTTCCTTGAGAGCTGCTTGGAAGCCTGATGGTGTGTGAAGTTAGTGAGCCAAATGGAGTTGTTCTCCCACAAGAACCACTCGGCTGATCCTTCTTCAATATGCCCTTCACCAACATGCAGTGTTTCCTTGATTGAATTAGCTCTCACACCAATATTTGCGTCTAGAGCCTTTGCATTGAGGGCTATCTGAAAACGGCTGTGGCGCTGAAGTTGCCTGTGAATGTGGAGTTGGTGGCATGTGAAACCCGCATGTGGAGCATTCGTTTGTGTGGGATGCTCTACCAGGTTCATTCCTAGATAATGCACTCAAAGGGCACTAAGCATAGAGTGTGAAAACTGAGTTTCCTTGAGAGCTGTTTGGAAGCCTGATGGTGTGTGAAGTTAGTGAGGCAAATGGAGTTGTTCTCCCACAAGAACCACTCGGCTGATCCTTCTTCAATATGCCCTTCACCAACATGCAGTGTTTCCTTGATTGAATTAGCTCTCACACCAATATTTGCGTCTAGAGCCTTTGCATTGAGGGCTATCTGAAAATGGCTGTGGCGCTGAAGTTGCCTGTGAATGTGGAGTTGGTGGCATGTGAAACCCGCATGTGGAGCATTCGTTTATGTGGGATGATCTCCCAGCTTCATTTCAGTCCTAGGAACTCAAAGGGCACTAAGCCTAGAGTGTGAAAACTGAGTTTCCTTGAGAGCTGCTTGGAAGCCTGATGGTGTGTGAAGTTAGTGAGCCAAATGGAGTTGTTCTTCCACAAGAACCACTCGGCTGATCCTTCTTCAATATGCCCTTCACCAACATGCAGTGTTTCCTTGATTGAATTAGCTCTCACACCAATATTTGCGTCTAGAGCCTTTGCATTGAGGGCTATCTGAAAACGGCTGTGGCGCTGAAGTTGCCTGTGAATGTGGAGTTGGTGGCATGTGAAACCCGCATGTGGAGCATTCGTTTTTGTGGGATGCTCTCCAAGCTTCATTTCAGTCCTAGGCACTCAACGGGCACTAAGCATAGAGTGTGAAAACTGAGTTTCCTTGAGAGCTGCTTGGAAGCCTGATGGTGTGTGAAGTTAGTGAGCCAAATGGAGTTGTTCTCCCACAAGAACCACTCGGATGATTCTTCTTCAATATGCCCTTCACCAACATGCAGTGTTTCCTTGATTGAATTATCTCTCACACCAATATTTGCGTCTAGAGCCTTTGCATTGAGGGCTATCTGAAAACGGCTGTGGCGCTGAAGTTGCCTGTGAATGTGGAGTTGGTGGCATGTGAAACCCGCATGTGGAGCATTCGTTTATGTGGGATGCTCTCCAAGCTTCATTTCATTCCTAGGCACTCATAGGGCACTAAGCATAGAGTGTGAAAACTGAGTTTCCTTGAGAGCTGCTTGGAATCCTGATGGTGTGTGACGTTAGTGTGCCAAATGGAGTTGTTCTCCCACAAGAACCACTCGGCTGATCCTTCTTCAATATGCCCTTCACCAACATGCAGTGTTTCCTTGATTGAATTAGCTCTCACACCAATATTTGCGTCTAGAGCCTTTGCATTGAGGGCTATCTGAAAACGGCTGTGGCGCTGAAGTTGCCTGTGAATGTGGAGTTGGTGGCATGTGAAACCCGCATGTGGAGCATTCGTTTATGTGGGATGCTCTCCAAGCTTCATTTCAGTCCTAGGCACTCAAAGGGCACTAAGCATAGAGTGTGAAAACTGAGTTTCCTTGAGAGCTGCTTGGAAGCCTGATGGTGTGTGAAGTTAGTGAGCCAAATGGAGTTGTTCTCCCACAAGAACCACTCGGCTGATCCTTCTTCAATATGCCCTTCACCAACATGCAGTGTTTCCTTGATTGAATTAGCTCTCACACCAATATTTGCGTCTAGAGCCTTTGCATTGAGGGCTATCTGAAAACGGCTGTGGCGCTGAAGTTGCCTGTGAATGTGGAGTTGGTGGCATGTGAAACCCGCATGTGGAGCATTCGTTTATGTGGGATGCTCTCCAAGCTTCATTTCAGTCCTAGGCACTCATAGGGCACTAAGCATAGAGTGTGAAAACTGAGTTTCCTTGAGAGCTGCTTGGAAGCCTGATGGTGTGTGAAGTTAGTGAGCCAAATGGAGTTGTTCTCCCACAAGAACCACTCGGCTGATCCTTCTTCAATATGCCCTTCACCAACATGCAGTGTTTCCTTGATTGAATTAGCTCTCACACCAATATTTGCGCCTAGAGCCTTTGCATTGAGGGCTATCTGAAAACGGCTGTGGCGCTGAAGTTGCCTGTGAATGTGGAGTTGGTGGCATGTGAAACCCGCATGTGGAGCATTCGTTTGTGTGGGATGCTCTACCAGGTTCATTCCTAGATAATGCACTCAAAGGGCACTAAGCATAGAGTGTGAAAACTGAGTTTCCTTGAGAGCTGTTTGGAAGCCTGATGGTGTGTGAAGTTAGTGAGCCAAATGGAGTTGTTCTCCCACAAGAACCACTCGGCTGATCCTTCTTCAATATGCCCTTCACCAACATGCAGTGTTTCCTTGATTGAATTAGCTCTCACACCAATATTTGTGTCTAGAACCTTTGCATTGAGGGCTATCTGAAAATGGCTGTGGCGCTGAAGTTGCCTGTGAATGTGGAGTTGGTGGCATGTGAAACCCGCATGTGGAGCATTCGTTTATGTGGGATGATCTCCCAGCTTCATTTCAGTCCTAGGAACTCAAAGGGCACTAAGCATAGAGTGTGAAAACTGAGTTTCCTTGAGAGCTGCTTGGAAGCCTGATGGTGTGTGAAGTTAGTGAGCCAAATGGAGTTGTTCTCCCACAAGAACCACTCGGCTGATCCTTCTTCAATATGCCCTTCACCAACATGCAGTGTTTCCTTGATTGAATTAGCTCTCACACCAATATTTGCGTCTAGAGCCTTTGCATTGAGGGCTATCTGAAAACGGCTGTGGCGCTGAAGTTGCCTGTCAATGTGGAGTTGGTGGCATGTGAAACCCGCATGTGGAGCATTCGTTTGTGTGGGATGCTCTACCAGGTTCATTTCAGTCCTAGCCATACAAAGAGCACTAAGCATAGAGTGTGAAAACTGAGTTTCCTTGAGAGCTGCTTGGAAGCCTGATGGTGTGTGAAGTTAGTGAGCCAAATGGAGTTGTTCTCCCACAAGAACCACTCGGCTGATCCTTCTTCAATATGCCCTTCACCAACATGCAGTGTTTCCTTGATTGAATTAGCTCTCACACAATATTTGCGTCTAGAGCCTTTGCATTGAGGGCTATCTGAAAACGGCTGTGGCGCTGAAGTTGCCTGTGAATGTGGAGTTGGTGGCATGTGAAACCCGCATGTGGAGCATTCGTTTATGTGGGATGCTCTCCAAGCTTCATTTCAGTCCTAGGCACTCAAAGGGCACTAAGCATAGAGTGTGAAAACTGAGTTTCCTTGAGAGCTGCTTGGAAGCCTGATGGTGTGTGAAGTTAGTGAGCCAAATGGAGTTGTTCTCCCACAAGAACCACTCGGCTGATCCTTCTTCAATATGCCCTTCACCAACATGCAGTGTTTCCTTGATTGAATTAGCTCTCACACCAATATTTGCGTCTAGAGCCTTTGCATTGAGGGCTATCTGAAAACGGCTGTGGCGCTGAAGTTGCCTGTGAATGTGGAGTTGGTGGCATGTGAAACCCGCATGTGGAGCATTCGTTTATGTGGGATGCTCTACCAGGTTCATTCCTAGATAATGCACTCAAAGGGCACTAAGCATAGAGTGTGAAAACTGAGTTTCCTTGAGAGCTGCTTGGAAGCCTGATGGTGTGTGAAGTTAGTGAGCCAAATGGAGTTGTTCTCCCACAAGAACCACTCGGCTGATCCTTCTTCAATATGCCCTTCACCAACATGCAGTGTTCCTTGATTGAATTAGCTCTCACACCAATATTTGCGTCTAGAGCCTTTGCATTGAGGGCTATCTGAAAACGGCTGTGGCGCTGAAGTTGCCTGTGAATGTGGAGTTGGTGGCATGTGAAACCCGCATGTGGAGCATTCGTTTGTGTGGGATGCTCTACCAGGTTCATTTCAGTCCTAGCCATACAAAGAGCACTAAGCATAGAGTGTGAAAACTGAGTTTCCTTGAGAGCTGCTTGGAAGCCTGATGGTGTGTGAAGTTAGTGAGCCAATGGAGTTGTTCTCCCACAAGAACCACTCGGCTGATCCTTCTTTCAAACTATGCCCTTCACCAACATGCAGTGTTTCCTTGATTGAATTAGCTCTCACACCAATATTTGCGTCTAGAGCCTTTGCATTGAGGGCTATCTGAAAACGGCTGTGGCGCTGAAGTTGCCTGTGAATGTGGAGTTGGTGGCATGTGAAACCCGCATGTGGAGCATTCGTTTATGTGGGATGCTCTCCAAGCTTCATTTCAGTCCTAGGCACTCAAAGGGCACTAAGCATAGAGTGTGAAAACTGAGTTTCCTTGAGAGCTGCTTGGAAGCCTGATGGTGTGTGAAGTTAGTGAGCCAAATGGAGTTGTTCTCCCACAAGAACCACTCGGCTGATCCTTCTTCAATATGCCCTTCACCAACATGCAGTGTTTCCTTGATTGAATTAGCTCTCACACCAATATTTGCGTCTAGAGCCTTTGCATTGAGGGCTATCTGAAAACGGCTGTGGCGCTGAAGTTGCCTGTGAATGTGGAGTTGGTGGCATGTGAAACCCGCATGTGGAGCATTCGTTTATGTGGGATGCTCTCCAGCTTCATTTCATTCCTAGGCACTCATAGGGCACTAAGCATAGAGTGTGAAAACTGAGTTTCCTTGAGAGCTGCTTGGAATCCTGATGGTGTGTGACGTTAGTGTGCCAAATGGAGTTGTCTCATCCCCACCACAAGAACCACTCTTCTGATCCTTCTTCAATATGCCCTTCACCAACATGCAGTGTTTCCTTGATTGAATTAGCTCTCACACCAATATTTGCGTCTAGAGCCTTTGCATTGAGGGCTATCTGAAAACGGCTGTGGCGCTGAAGTTGCCTGTGAATGTGGAGTTGGTGGCATGTGAAACCCGCATGTGGAGCATTCGTTTATGTGGGAATGCTCTCCAAGCTTCATTTCAGTCCTAGGCACTCAAAGGGCACTAAGCATAGAGTGTGAAAGCTGAGTTTCCTTGAGAGCTGCTTGGAAGCCTGATGGTGTGTGAAGTTAGTGAGCCAAATGGAGTTGTTCTCCCACAAGAACCACTCGGCTGATCCTTCTTCAATATGCCCTTCACCAACATGCAGTGTTTCCTTGATTGAATTAGCTCTCACACCAATATTTGCGTCTAGAGCCTTTGCATTGAGGGCTATCTGAAAACGGCTGTGGCGCTGAAGTTGCCTGTGAATGTGGAGTTGGTGGCATGTGAAACCCGCATGTGGAGCATTCGTTTATGTGGGATGCTCTCCAAGCTTCATTCAGTCCTAGGCACTCATAGGGCACTAAGCATAGAGTGTGAAAACTGAGTTTCCTTGAGAGCTGCTTGGAAGCCTGATGGTGTGTGAAGTTAGTGAGCCAAATGGAGTTGTTCTCCCACAAGAACCACTCGGCTGATCCTTCTTCAATAATGCCCTTCACCAACATGCAGTGTTTCCTTGATTGAATTAGCTCTCACACCAATATTTGCGCCTAGAGCCTTTGCATTGAGGGCTATCTGAAAACGGCTGTGGCGCTGAAGTTGCCTGTGAATGTGGAGTTGGTGGCATGTGAAACCCGCATGTGGAGCATTCGTTTGTGTGGGATGCTCTACCAGGTTCATTCCTAGATAATGCACTCAAAGGGCACTAAGCATAGAGTGTGAAAACTGAGTTTCCTTGAGAGCTGTTTGGAAGCCTGATGGTGTGTGAAGTTAGTGAGCCAAATGGAGTTGTTCTCCCACAAGAACCACTCGGCTGATCCTTCTTCAATATGCCCTTCACCAACATGCAGTGTTTCCTTGATTGAATTAGCTCTCACACCAATATTTGTGTCTAGAACCTTTGCATTGAGGGCTATCTGAAAATGGCTGTGGCGCTGAAGTTGCCTGTGAATGTGGAGTTGGTGGCATGTGAAACCCGCATGTGGAGCATTCGTTTATGTGGGATGATCTCCCAGCTTCATTTCAGTCCTAGGCACTCAAAGGGCACTAAGCATAGAGTGTGAAAACTGAGTTTCCTTGAGAGCTGCTTGGAAGCCTGATGGTGTGTGAAGTTAGTGAGCCAAATGGAGTTGTTCTCCCACAAGAACCACTCGGCTGATCCTTCTTCAATATGCCCTTCACCAACATGCAGTGTTTCCTTGATTGAATTAGCTCTCACACCAATATTTGCGTCTAGAGCCTTTGCATTGAGGGCTATCTGAAAACGGCTGTGGCGC
>NW_026698285.1:0-48173 GCF_030435755.1 Ochotona princeps
TCTTCACACACAATTAGTCTTCCAAGCAGCTCTCAAGGAAACTCAGTTTTCACACTCTATGCTTAGTGCCCTTTGAGTGCATTATCTAGGAATGAACCTGGTAGAGCATCCCACACAAACGAATGTTCCAAATTCGGGTTTCACATGCCACCAACTCCACATTCACAGGCAACTTCAGCGCCACAGCCGTTTTCAGATAGCCCTCAATGCAAAGGCTCTAGACGCAAATATTGGTGTGAGAGCTAATTCAATCAAGGAAACACTGCATGTTGGTGAAGGGCATATTGAAGAAGGATCAGCCGAGTCGTTCTTGTGGGAGAACAGCTCCATTTGGCTCAGTAACTTCACACACCATCAGGCTTTGAAGCAGCTCTCAAGGAAACTCAATTTTCACACTCTATGCTTAGTCCCCTTTGAGTGCATTATCTAGGAATGAACCTGGTAGAGCATCCCACACAAACCAATGCTCCACATGCGGGTTTCACATGCCACCAACTCCACATTCACAGGCAACTTCAGCGCATCAGCCGTTTTCAGATAGCCCTCAATGCGAAGGCTCTAGACGCAAATATTGGTGTGAGAGCTAATTCAATCAAGGAAACACTGCATGTTGGTGAAGGGCATATTGAAGAAGGATCAGCCGAGTGGTTCTTGTGGGAGAACAACTCCATTTGGCTCACTAACTTCACACACCATCAGGCTTCCAAGCAGCTCTCAAGGAAACTCAGTTTTCACACTCTATGCTTAGTGCCCTTTGAGTGCCTAGGACTGAAATGAAGCTTGGTGAGCATCCCACACAAACGAATGCTCCACATGCGGGTTTCACATGCCACCAACTCCACATTCACAGGCAACTTCAGCGCCACAGCCATTTTCAGATAGCCCTCAATGCAAAGGCTCTAGACGCAAATATTGGTGTGAGAGCTAATTCAATCAAGGAAACACTGCATGTTGGTGAAGGGCATATTGAAGAAGGAATCAGCCGAGTGGTTCTTGTGGGAGAACAACTCCATTTGGCTCACTAACTTCACACACCATCAGGCTTCCAAGCAGCTCTCAAGGAAACTCAGTTTTCACACTCTATGCTTAGTGCCCTTTGAGTGCATTATCTAGGAATGAACCTGGTAGAGCATCACACACAAACGAATGCTCCACATGCGGGTTTCACATGCCACCAACTCCACATTCACAGGCAACTTCAGCGCCACAGCCGTTTTCAGATAGCCCTCAATGCAAAGGCTCTAGACGCAAATATTGGTGTGAGACCTAATTCAATCAAGGAAACACTGCATGTTGGCGAAGGGCATATTGAAGAAGGATCAGCCGAGTGGTTCTTGTGGGAGAACAACTCCATTGGCTCACTAACTTCACACACCATCAGGCTTCCAAGCAGCTCTCAAGGAAACTCAGTTTTCACACTCTATGCTTAGTGCCCTTTGAGTGCATTATCTAGGAATGAACCTGGTAGAGCATCCCACACAAACGAATGCTCCACATGCGGGTTTCACATGCCACCAACTCCACATTCACAGGCAACTTCAGCGCCACAGCCGTTTTCAGATAGCCCTCAATGCAAAGGCTCTAGACGCAAATATTGGTGTGAGAGCTAATTCAATCAAGGAAACACTGCATGTTGGTGAAGGGCATATTGACGAAGGATCAGCCGAGTGGTTCTTATGGGAGAACAACTTCATTTGGCTCACTAACTTCACACACAATTAGTCTTCCAAGCAGCTCTCAAGGAAACTCAGTTTTCACACTCTATGCTTAGTGCCCTTTGAGTGCATTATCTAGGAATGAACCTGGTAGAGCATCCCACACAAACGAATGTTCCAAATTCGGGTTTCACATGCCACCAACTCCACATTCACAGGCAACTTCAGCGCCACAGCCGTTTTCAGATAGCCCTCAATGCAAAGGCTCTAGACGCAAATATTGGTGTGAGAGCTAATTCAATCAAGGAAACACTGCATGTTGGTGAAGGGCATATTGAAGAAGGATCAGCCGAGTCGTTCTTGTGGGAGAACAGCTCCATTTGGCTCAGTAACTTCACACACCATCAGGCTTTGAAGCAGCTCTCAAGGAAACTCAATTTTCACACTCTATGCTTAGTCCCCTTTGAGTGCATTATCTAGGAATGAACCTGGTAGAGCATCCCACACAAACCAATGCTCCACATGCGGGTTTCACATGCCACCAACTCCACATTCACAGGCAACTTCAGCGCATCAGCCGTTTTCAGATAGCCCTCAATGCGAAGGCTCTAGACGCAAATATTGGTGTGAGAGCTAATTCAATCAAGGAAACACTGCATGTTGGTGAAGGGCATATTGAAGAAGGATCAGCCGAGTGGTTCTTGTGGGAGAACAACTCCATTTGGCTCACTAACTTCACACACCATCAGGCTTCCAAGCAGCTCTCAAGGAAACTCAGTTTTCACACTCTATGCTTAGTGCCCTTTGAGTGCCTAGGACTGAAATGAAGCTTGGTGAGCATCCCACACAAACGAATGCTCCACATGCGGGTTTCACATGCCACCAACTCCACATTCACAGGCAACTTCAGCGCCACAGCCATTTTCAGATAGCCCTCAATGCAAAGGCTCTAGACGCAAATATTGGTGTGAGAGCTAATTCAATCAAGGAAACACTGCATGTTGGTGAAGGGCATATTGAAGAAGGAATCAGCCGAGTGGTTCTTGTGGGAGAACAACTCCATTTGGCTCACTAACTTCACACACCATCAGGCTTCCAAGCAGCTCTCAAGGAAACTCAGTTTTCACACTCTATGCTTAGTGCCCTTTGAGTGCATTATCTAGGAATGAACCTGGTAGAGCATCCCACACAAACGAATGCTCCACATGCGGGTTTCACATGCCACCAACTCCACATTCACAGGCAACTTCAGCGCCACAGCCGTTTTCAGATAGCCCTCAATGCAAAGGCTCTAGACGCAAATATTGGTGTGAGAGCTAATTCAATCAAGGAAACACTGCATGTTGGTGAAGGGCATACTGAAAAAGAATCAGCCGAGTGGTTCTTGTGGGAGAACAACTCCATTTGGCTCACTACCTTCACACACCATCAGGCTTCCAAGCAGCTCTCAAGGAAACTCAGTTTTCACACTCTATGCTTAGTGCCCTTTGAGTGCATTATCTAGGAATGAACCTGGTAGAGCATCCCACACAAACGAATGTTCCTAATTCGAGTTTCACATGCCACCAACTCCACATTCACAGGCAACTTCAGCGCCACAGCCGTTTTCAGATAGCCTCAATGCAAAGGCTCTAGACGCAAATATTGGTGTGAGAGCTAATTCAATCAAGGAAACACTGCATGTTGGTGAAGGGCATATTGAAGAAGGATCAGCTGAGTGGTTCTTGTGGGAGAACAACTCCATTGGGCTCTCTACCTTCACACACCATTAGGCTTCCAAGCAGCTCTCAAGGAAACTCAGTTTTCACACTCTATGCTTAGTGCCCTTTGAGTGCATTCTCTAGGAATGAACCTGGTAGAGCATCCCACACAAACGAATGCTCCACATGCGGGTTTCACATGCCACCAACTCCACATTCACAGGCAACTTCAGCGCCACAGCCGTTTTCAGATAGCCCTCAATGCAAAGGCTCTAGACGCAAATATTGGTGTGAGAGCTAATTCAATCAAGGAAACACTGCATGTTGGTGAAGGGCATATTGACGAAGGATCAGCCGAGTGGTTCTTATGGGAGAACAACTTCATTTGGCTCACTAACTTCACACACAATTAGTCTTCCAAGCAGCTCTCAAGGAAACTCAGTTTTCACACTCTATGCTTAGTGCCCTTTGAGTGCATTATCTAGGAATGAACCTGGTAGAGCATCCCACACAAACGAATGTTCCAAATTCGGGTTTCACATGCCACCAACTCCACATTCACAGGCAACTTCAGCGCCACAGCCGTTTTCAGATAGCCCTCAATGCAAAGGCTCTAGACGCAAATATTGGTGTGAGAGCTAATTCAATCAAGGAAACACTGCATGTTGGTGAAGGGCATATTGAAGAAGGATCAGCCGAGTCGTTCTTGTGGGAGAACAGCTCCATTTGGCTCAGTAACTTCACACACCATCAGGCTTTGAAGCAGCTCTCAAGGAAACTCAATTTTCACACTCTAGGCTTAGTCCCCTTTGAGTGCATTATCTAGGAATGAACCTGGTAGAGCATCCCACACAAACCAATGCTCCACATGCGGGTTTCACATGCCACCAACTCCACATTCACAGGCAACTTCAGCGCATCAGCCGTTTTCAGATAGCCCTCAATGCAAAGGCTCTAGACGCAAATATTGGTGTGAGAGCTAATTCAATCAAGGAAACACTGCATGTTGGTGAAGGGCATATTGAAGAAGGATCAGCCGAGTGGTTCTTGTGGGAGAACAACTCCATTTGGCTCACTAACTTCACACACCATCAGGCTTCCAAGCAGCTCTCAAGGAAACTTAGTTTTCACACTCTATGCTTAGTGCCCTTTGAGTGCCTAGGACTGAAATGAGGCTTAGTGAGCATCCCACACAAACGAATGCTCCACATGCGGGTTTCACATGCCACCAACTCCACATTCACAGGCAACTTCAGCGCCACAGCCGTTTTCAGATAGCCCTCAATGCAAAGGCTCTAGACTCAAATATTGGTGTGAGAGCTAATTCAATCAAGCAAACACTGCATGTTGGTGAAGGGCATATTGAAGAAGAATCAGCTGAGTTGTTCTTGTGGGAGAACAACTCCATTTGGCTCACTAACTTCACACACCATCAGGCTTGCAAGCAGTTCTCAAGGAAACTCAGTTTTCACACTCTATGCTTAGTGCAGTTTGAGTGCCTAGGACTGAAATGAAGCTGGTAGAGCATCCCACACAAACGAATGCTCCACATGCGGGTTTCACATGCCACCAACTCCACATTCACAGGCAACTTCAGCGCCACAGCCGTTTTCAGATAGCCCTCAATGCAAAGGCTCTAGACGCAAATATTGGTGTGAGAGCTAATTCAATCAAGGAAACACTGCATGTTGGTGAAGGGCATATTGAAGAAGAATCAGCCGAGTGGTTCTTGTTGGGGAACAACTCCATTTGGCTCACTAACTTCACACACCATCAGGCTTCCAAGCAGCTCTCAAGGAAACTCAGTTTTCACACTCTATGCTTAGTGCCCTTTGAGTGCCTAGGACTGAAAGGAAGCTTGGTGAGCATCCCACACAAACGAATGCTCCACATGCGGGTTTCACATGCCACCAACTCCACATTCACAGGCAACTTCAGCGTCACAGCCGTTTTCAGATAGCCCTCAATGCAAAGGCTCTAGACGCAAATATTGGTGTGAGAGCTAATTCAATCAAGGAAACATTGCATGTTGGTGAAGGGCATATTGAAGAAGGATCGGTCGAGTGGTTCTTGTGGGAGAACAACTCCATTTGGCTCACTAACTTCACACACCATCAGGCTTCCAAGCAGCTCTCAAGGAAACTCAGTTTTCACACTCTATGCTTAGTGCCCTTTGAGTGCATTATCTAGGAATGAACCTGGTAGAGCATCACACACAAACGAATGCTCCACATGCGGGTTTCACATGCCACCAACTCCACATTCACAGGCAACTTCAGCGCCACAGCCGTTTTCAGATAGCCCTCAATGCAAAGGCTCTAGACGCAAATATTGGTGTGAGAGCTAATTCAATCAAGGAAACACTGCATGTTGGTGAAGGGCATATTGAAGAAGGATCAGCCGAGTGGTTCTTGTCGGAAACAACTCCATTTGATCACTAACTTCACACACCATCAGGCTTCCAAGCAGCTCTCAAGGAAACTCAGTTTTCACACTCTATGCTTAGTGCCCTTTGAGTGCATTATCTAGGAATGAACCTGGTAGAGCATCCCACACAAACGAATGTTCCAAATTCGGGTTTCACATGCCACCAACTCCACATTCACAGGCAACTTCAGCGCCACCGCCGTTTTCAGATAGCCCTCAATGCAAAGGCTCTAGATGCAAATATTGGTGTGAGAGCTAATTCAATCAAGGAAACACTGCATGTTGGTGAAGGGCATATTGACGAAGGATCAGCCGAGTGGTTCTTATGGAGAACAACTTCATTTGGCTCACTAACTTCACATACAATTAGTCTTCCAAGCAGCTCTCAAGGAAACTCAGTTTTCACACTCTATGCTTTAGTGCCCTTTGAGTGCATTATCTAGGAATGAACCTGGTAGAGCATCCCACACAAACGAATGTTCCAAATTCGGGTTTCACATGCCACCAACTCCACATTCACAGGCAACTTCAGCGCCACAGCCGTTTTCAGATAGCCCTCAATGCAAAGGCTCTAGACGCAAATATTGGTGTGAGAGCTAATTCAATCAAGGAAACACTGCATGTTGGTGAAGGGCATATTGAAGAAGGATCAGCCGAGTCGTTCTTGTGGGAGAACAGCTCCATTTGGCTCAGTAACTTCACACACCATCATGCTTCGAAGCAGCTCTCAAGAAACTCAATTTTCACACTCTATGCTTAGTCCCCTTTGAGTGCATTATCTAGGAGTGAACCTGGTAGAGCATCCCACACAAACCAATGCTCCACATGCGGGTTTCACATGCCACCAACTCCACATTCACAGGCAACTTCAGCGCCACAGCCGTTTTCAGATAGCCCTCAATGCGAAGGCTCTAGACGCAAATATTGGTGTGAGAGCTAATTCAATCAAGGAAACACTGCATGTTGGTGAAGGGCATATTGAAGAAGGATCAGCCGAGTGGTTCTTGTGGGAGAACAACTCCATTTGGCTCAGTAACTTCACACACCATCAGGCTTCCAAGCAGCTCTCAAGGAAACTTAGTTTTCACACTCTATGCTTAGTTCCTTTGAGTGCCTAGGACTGAAATGAGGCTTAGTGAGCATCCCACACAAACCAATGCTCCACATGCGGGTTTCACATGCCACCAACTCCACATTCTCAGGCAACTTCTAGCGCCACAGCCGTTTTCAGATAGCCCTCAATGCAAAGGCTCTAGACGCAAATATTGGTGTGAGAGCTAATTCAATCAAGGAAACACTGCATGTTGGTGAAGGGCATATTGAAGAAGAATCAGCTGAGTTGTTCTTGTGGGAGAACAACTCCATTTGGCTCACTAACTTCACACACCATCAGGCTTGCAAGCAGTTCTCAAGGAAACTCAGTTTTCACACTCTATGCTTAGTGCAGTTTGAGTGCCTAGGACTGAAATGAAGCTGGTAGAGCATCCCACACAAACGAATGCTCCACATGCGGGTTTCACATGCCACCAACTCCACATTAACAGGCAACTTCAGCGCCACAGCCGTTTTCAGATAGCCCTCAATGCAAAGGCTCTAGACGCAAATATTGGTGTGAGAGCTAATTCAATCAAGCAAACACTGCATGTTGTTGAAGGGCATATTGAAGAAGAATCAGCCGAGTGGTTCTTGTTGGGGAACAACTCCATTTGGCTCACTAACTTCACACACCATCAGGCTTCCAAGCAGCTCTCAAGGAAACTCAGTTTTCACACTCTATGCTTAGTGCCCTTTGAGTGCATTATCTAGGAATGAACCTGGTAGAGCATCCCACACAAACGAATGTTCCTAATTCGAGTTTCACATGCCACCAACTCCACATTCACAGGCAACTTGAGCGCCACAGCCGTTTTCAGATAGCCCTCAATGCAAAGGCTCTAGACGCAAATATTGGTGTGAGAGCTAATTCAATCAAGGAAACACTGCATGTAGGTGAAGGGCATATTGAAGAAGGATCAGCCGAGTGGTTCTTGTGGGAGAACAACTCCATTTGGCTCACTAACTTCACACACCATCAGGCTTCGAAGCAGCTCTCAAGGAAACTCAATTTTCACACTCTATGCTTAGTGCCCTTTGAGTGCATTATCTAGGAATGAACCTGGTAGAGCATCCCACAAAAACGAATGTTCCTAATTCGAGTTTCACATGCCACCAACTCCACATTCACAGGCAACTTCAGCGCATCAGCCGTTTTCAGATAGCCCTCAATGAAAAGGATCTAGATGCAAATATTGGTGTGAGAGCTAATTCAATCAAGGAAACACTGCATGTTGGTGAAGGGCATATTGAAGAAGAATCAGCCGAGTGGTTCTTGTGGGAGAACAACTCCATTTGGCACACTAACTTCACACACCATCAGGCTTCCAAGCAGCTCTCAAGGAAACTCAGTTTTCACACTCTATGCTTAGTGCCCTTTGAGTGCCTAGGACTGAAATGAAGCTTGGTGAGCATCCCACACAAACGAATGCTCCACATGCGGGTTTCACATGCCACCAACTCCACATTCACAGGCAACTTCAGCGCCACAGCCGTTTTCAGATAGCCCTCAATGCAAAGGCTCTAGACGCAAATATTGGTGTGAGACCTAATTCAATCAAGGAAACACTGCATGTTGGCGAAGGGCATATTGAAGAAGGATCAGCCGAGTGGTTCTTGTGGGAGAACAACTCCATTGGGCTCACTAACTTCACACACCATCAGGCTTCCAAGCAGCTCTCAAGGAAACTCAGTTTTCACACTCTATGCTTAGTGCCCTTTGAGTGCATTATCTAGGAATGAACCTGGTAGAGCATCCCACACAAACGAATGCTCCACATGCGGGTTTCACATGCCACCAACTCCACATTCACAGGCAACTTCAGCGCCACAGCCGTTTTCAGATAGCCCTCAATGCAAAGGCTCTAGACGCAAATATTGGTGTGAGAGCTAATTCAATCAAGGAAACACTGCATGTTGGTGAAGGGCATATTGACGAAGGATCAGCCGAGTGGTTCTTATGGGAGAACAACTTCATTTGGCTCACTAACTTCACACACAATTAGTCTTCCAAGCAGCTCTCAAGGAAACTCAGTTTTCACACTCTATGCTTAGTGCCCTTTGAGTGCATTATCTAGGAATGAACCTGGTAGAGCATCCCACACAAACGAATGTTCCAAATTCGGGTTTCACATGCCACCAACTCCACATTCACAGGCAACTTCAGCGCCACAGCCGTTTTCAGATAGCCCTCAATGCAAAGGCTCTAGACGCAAATATTGGTGTGAGAGCTAATTCAATCAAGGAAACACTGCATGTTGGTGAAGGGCATATTGAAGAAGGATCAGCCGAGTCGTTCTTGTGGGAGAACAGCTCCATTTGGCTCAGTAACTTCACACACCATCAGGCTTTGAAGCAGCTCTCAAGGAAACTCAATTTTCACACTCTATGCTTAGTCCCCTTTGAGTGCATTATCTAGGAATGAACCTGGTAGAGCATCCCACACAAACCAATGCTCCACATGCGGGTTTCACATGCCACCAACTCCACATTCACAGGCAACTTCAGCGCATCAGCCGTTTTCAGATAGCCCTCAATGCGAAGGCTCTAGACGCAAATATTGGTGTGAGAGCTAATTCAATCAAGGAAACACTGCATGTTGGTGAAGGGCATATTGAAGAAGGATCAGCCGAGTGGTTCTTGTGGGAGAACAACTCCATTTGGCTCACTAACTTCACACACCATCAGGCTTCCAAGCAGCTCTCAAGGAAACTCAGTTTTCACACTCTATGCTTAGTGCCCTTTGAGTGCCTAGGACTGAAATGAAGCTTGGTGAGCATCCCACACAAACGAATGCTCCACATGCGGGTTTCACATGCCACCAACTCCACATTCACAGGCAACTTCAGCGCCACAGCCATTTTCAGATAGCCCTCAATGCAAAGGCTCTAGACGCAAATATTGGTGTGAGAGCTAATTCAATCAAGGAAACACTGCATGTTGGTGAAGGGCATATTGAAGAAGGAATCAGCCGAGTGGTTCTTGTGGGAGAACAACTCCATTTGGCTCACTAACTTCACACACCATCAGGCTTCCAAGCAGCTCTCAAGGAAACTCAGTTTTCACACTCTATGCTTAGTGCCCTTTGAGTGCATTATCTAGGAATGAACCTGGTAGAGCATCCCACACAAACCAATGCTCCACATGCGGGTTTCACATGCCACCAACTCCACATTCACAGGCAACTTCAGCGCCACAGCCGTTTTCAGATAGCCCTCAATGCAAAGGCTCTAGACGCAAATATTGGTGTGAGACCTAATTCAATCAAGGAAACACTGCATGTTGGCGAAGGGCATATTGAAGAAGGATCAGCCGAGTGGTTCTTGTGGGAGAACAACTCCATTGGGCTCACTAACTTCACACACCATCAGGCTTCCAAGCAGCTCTCAAGGAAACTCAGTTTTCACACTCTATGCTTAGTGCCCTTTGAGTGCATTATCTAGGAATGAACCTGGTAGAGCATCCCACACAAACGAATGCTCCACATGCGGGTTTCACATGCCACCAACTCCACATTCACAGGCAACTTCAGCGCCACAGCCGTTTTCAGATAGCCCTCAATGCAAAGGCTCTAGACGCAAATATTGGTGTGAGAGCTAATTCAATCAAGGAAACACTGCATGTTGGTGAAGGGCATATTGACGAAGGATCAGCCGAGTGGTTCTTATGGGAGAACAACTTCATTTGGCTCACTAACTTCACACACAATTAGTCTTCCAAGCAGCTCTCAAGGAAACTCAGTTTTCACACTCTATGCTTAGTGCCCTTTGAGTGCATTATCTAGGAATGAACCTGGTAGAGCATCCCACACAAACGAATGTTCCAAATTCGGGTTTCACATGCCACCAACTCCACATTCACAGGCAACTTCAGCGCCACAGCCGTTTTCAGATAGCCCTCAATGCAAAGGCTCTAGACGCAAATATTGGTGTGAGAGCTAATTCAATCAAGGAAACACTGCATGTTGGTGAAGGGCATATTGAAGAAGGATCAGCCGAGTCGTTCTTGTGGGAGAACAGCTCCATTTGGCTCAGTAACTTCACACACCATCAGGCTTTGAAGCAGCTCTCAAGGAAACTCAATTTTCACACTCTATGCTTAGTCCCCTTTGAGTGCATTATCTAGGAATGAACCTGGTAGAGCATCCCACACAAACCAATGCTCCACATGCGGGTTTCACATGCCACCAACTCCACATTCACAGGCAACTTCAGCGCATCAGCCGTTTTCAGATAGCCCTCAATGCGAAGGCTCTAGACGCAAATATTGGTGTGAGAGCTAATTCAATCAAGGAAACACTGCATGTTGGTGAAGGGCATATTGAAGAAGGATCAGCCGAGTGGTTCTTGTGGGAGAACAACTCCATTTGGCTCACTAACTTCACACACCATCAGGCTTCCAAGCAGCTCTCAAGGAAACTCAGTTTTCACACTCTATGCTTAGTGCCCTTTGAGTGCCTAGGACTGAAATGAAGCTTGGTGAGCATCCCACACAAACGAATGCTCCACATGCGGGTTTCACATGCCACCAACTCCACATTCACAGGCAACTTCAGCGCCACAGCCATTTTCAGATAGCCCTCAATGCAAAGGCTCTAGACGCAAATATTGGTGTGAGAGCTAATTCAATCAAGGAAACACTGCATGTTGGTGAAGGGCATATTGAAGAAGGAATCAGCCGAGTGGTTCTTGTGGGAGAACAACTCCATTTGGCTCACTAACTTCACACACCATCAGGCTTCCAAGCAGCTCTCAAGGAAACTCAGTTTTCACACTCTATGCTTAGTGCCCTTTGAGTGCATTATCTAGGAATGAACCTGGTAGAGCATCCCACACAAACGAATGCTCCACATGCGGGTTTCACATGCCACCAACTCCACATTCACAGGCAACTTCAGCGCCACAGCCGTTTTCAGATAGCCCTCAATGCAAAGGCTCTAGACGCAAATATTGGTGTGAGAGCTAATTCAATCAAGGAAACACTGCATGTTGGTGAAGGGCATACTGAAAAAGAATCAGCCGAGTGGTTCTTGTGGGAGAACAACTCCATTTGGCTCACTACCTTCACACACCATCAGGCTTCCAAGCAGCTCTCAAGGAAACTCAGTTTTCACACTCTATGCTTAGTGCCCTTTGAGTGCATTATCTAGGAATGAACCTGGTAGAGCATCCCACACAAACGAATGTTCCTAATTCGAGTTTCACATGCCACCAACTCCACATTCACAGGCAACTTCAGCGCCACAGCCGTTTTCAGATAGCCTCAATGCAAAGGCTCTAGACGCAAATATTGGTGTGAGAGCTAATTCAATCAAGGAAACACTGCATGTTGGTGAAGGGCATATTGAAGAAGGATCAGCTGAGTGGTTCTTGTGGGAGAACAACTCCATTGGGCTCTCTACCTTCACACACCATTAGGCTTCCAAGCAGCTCTCAAGGAAACTCAGTTTTCACACTCTATGCTTAGTGCCCTTTGAGTGCATTCTCTAGGAATGAACCTGGTAGAGCATACCACACAAACCAATGCTCCACATGCGGGTTTCACATGCCACCAACTCCACATTCACAGGCAACTTCAGCGCCACAGCCGTTTTCAGATAGCCCTCAATGCAAAGGCTCTAGACGCAAATATTGGTGTGAGAGCTAATTCAATCAAGGAAACACTGCATGTTGGTGAAGGGCATATTGAAGAAGGATCAGCCGAGTGGTTCTTGTGGGAGAACAACTCCATTTGGCTCACTAACTTTACACACCATCAGGCTTCCAAGCAGCTCTCAAGGAAACTCAGTTTTCACACTCTATGCTTAGTGCCCTTTGAGTGCATTATCTAGGAATGAACCTGGTAGAGCATCCCACAAAAACGAATGTTCCTAATTCGAGTTTCACATGCCACCAACTCCACATTCACAGGCAACTTCAGCGTCACAGCCGTTTTCAGATAGCCCTCAATGCAAAAGCTCTAGACGCAAATATTGGTGTGAGCGCTAATTCAATCAAGGAAACACTGCATGTTGGTGAAGGGCATATTGAAGAAGAATCAGCCGAGTGGTTCTTGTGGGAGAACAACTCCATTTGGCACACTAACTTCACACACCATCAGGCTTCCAAGCAGCTCTCAAGGAAACTCAGTTTTCACACTCTATGCTTAGTGCCCTTTGAGTGCCTAGGACTGAAATGAAGCTTGGTGAGCATCCCACACAAACGAGTGCTCCACATGCGGGTTTCACATGCCACCAACGCCACATTCACAGGCAACTTCAGCGCCACAGCCGTTTTCAGATAGCCCTCAATGCAAAGGCTCTAGACGCAAATATTGGTGTGAGAGCTAATTCAATCAAGGAAACACTGCATGTTGGCGAAGGGCATATTGAAGAAGGATCAGCCGAGTGGTTTTTGTGGGAGAACAACTCCATTGGGCTCACTAACTTCACACACCATCAGGCTTCCAAGCAGCTCTCAAGGAAACTCAGTTTTCACACTCTATGCTTAGTGCCCTTTGAGTGCATTATCTAGGAATGAACCTGGTAGAGCATCCCACACAAACGAATGCTCCACATGCGGGTTTCACATGCCACCAACTCCACATTCACAGGCAACTTCAGCGCCACAGCCGTTTTCAGATAGCCCTCAATGCAAAGGCTCTAGACGCAAATATTGGTGTGAGAGCTAATTCAATCAAGGAAACACTGCATGTTGGTGAAGGGCATATTGACGAAGGATCAGCCGAGTGGTTCTTATGGGAGAACAACTTCATTTGGCTCACTAACTTCACACACAATTAGTCTTCCAAGCAGCTCTCAAGGAAACTCAGTTTTCACACTCTATGCTTAGTGCCCTTTGAGTGCATTATCTAGGAATGAACCTGGTACAGCATCCCACACAAACGAATGTTCCAAATTCGGGTTTCACATGCCACCAACTCCACATTCACAGGCAACTTCAGCGCCACAGCCGTTTTCAGATAGCCCTCAATGCAAAGGCTCTAGACGCAAATATTGGTGTGAGAGCTAATTCAATCAAGGAAACACTGCATGTTGGTGAAGGGCATATTGAAGAAGGATCAGCCGAGTCGTTCTTGTGGGAGAACAGCTCCATTTGGCTCAGTAACTTCACACACCATCAGGCTTCGAAGCAGCTCTCAAGGAAACTCAATTTTCACACTCTATGCTTAGTCCCCTTTGAGTGCATTATCTAGGAATGAACCTGGTAGAGCATCCCACAGAAACCAATGCTCCACATGCGGGTTTCACATGCCACCAACTCCACATTCACAGGCAACTTCAGCGCCACAGCCATTTTCAGATAGCCCTCAATGCAAAGGCTCTAGACGCAAATATTGGTGTGAGAGCTAATTCAATCAAGGAAACACTGCATGTTGGTGAAGGGCATATTGAAGAAGGATCAGCCGAGTGGTTCTTGTGGGAGAACAACTCCATTGGGCTCACTAACTTCACACACCATCAGGCTTCCAAGCAGCTCTCAAGGAAACTCAGTTTTCACACTCTATGCTTAGTGCCCTTTGAGTGCCTAGGACTGAAATGAAGCTTGGTGAGCATCCCACACAAACGAATGCTCCACATGCGGGTTTCACATGCCACCAACTCCACATTCACAGGCAACTTCAGCGCCACAGCCGTTTTCAGATAGCCCTCAATGCAAAGGCTCTAGACGCAAATATTGGTGTGAGAGCTAATTCAATCAAGGAAACACTGCATGTTGGTGAAGGGCATATTGACGAAGGATCAGCCGAGTGGTTCTTATGGGAGAACAACTTCATTTGGCTCACTAACTTCACACACAATTAGTCTTCCAAGCAGCTCTCAAGGAAACTCAGTTTTCACACTCTATGCTTAGTGCCCTTTGAGTGCATTATCTAGGAATGAACCTGGTACAGCATCCCACACAAACGAATGTTCCAAATTCGGGTTTCACATGCCACCAACTCCACATTCACAGGCAACTTCAGCGCCACAGCCGTTTTCAGATAGCCCTCAATGCAAAGGCTCTAGACGCAAATATTGGTGTGAGAGCTAATTCAATCAAGGAAACACTGCATGTTGGTGAAGGGCATATTGAAGAAGGATCAGCCGAGTCGTTCTTGTGGGAGAACAGCTCCATTTGGCTCAGTAACTTCACACACCATCAGGCTTCGAAGCAGCTCTCAAGGAAACTCAATTTTCACACTCTATGCTTAGTCCCCTTTGAGTGCATTATCTAGGAATGAACCTGGTAGAGCATCCCACAGAAACCAATGCTCCACATGCGGGTTTCACATGCCACCAACTCCACATTCACAGGCAACTTCAGCGCCACAGCCATTTTCAGATAGCCCTCAATGCAAAGGCTCTAGACGCAAATATTGGTGTGAGAGCTAATTCAATCAAGGAAACACTGCATGTTGGTGAAGGGCATATTGAAGAAGGATCAGCCGAGTGGTTCTTGTGGGAGAACAACTCCATTGGGCTCACTAACTTCACACACCATCAGGCTTCCAAGCAGCTCTCAAGGAAACTCAGTTTTCACACTCTATGCTTAGTGCCCTTTGAGTGCCTAGGACTGAAATGAAGCTTGGTGAGCATCCCACACAAACGAATGCTCCACATGCGGGTTTCACATGCCACCAACTCCACATTCACAGGCAACTTCAGCGCCACAGCCGTTTTCAGATAGCCCTCAATGCAAAGGCTCTAGACGCAAATATTGGTGTGAGCGCTAATTCAATCAAGGAAACACTGCATGTTGGTGAAGGGCATATTGAAGAAGGAATCAGCCGAGTGGTTCTTGTGGGAGAACAACTCCATTTGGCTCACTAACTTCACACACCATCAGGCTTCCAAGCAGCTCTCAAGGAAACTCAGTTTTCAGACTCTATGCTTAGTGCCCTTTGAGTGCATTATCTAGGAATGAACCTGGTAGAGCATCCCACACAAACGAATGCTCCACATGCGGGTTTCACATGCCACCAACTCCACATTCACAGGCAACTTCAGCGCCACAGCCGTTTTCAGATAGCCCTCAATGCAAAGGCTCTAGACGCAAATATTGGTGTGAGAGCTAATTCAATCAAGGAAACACTGCATGTTGGTGAAGGGCATATTGACGAAGGATCAGCCGAGTGGTTCTTATGGGAGAACAACTTCATTTGGCTCACTAACTTCACACACAATTAGTCTTCCAAGCAGCTCTCAAGGAAACTCAGTTTTCACACTCTATGCTTAGTGCCCTTTGAGTGCATTATCTAGGAATGAACCTGGTACAGCATCCCACACAAACGAATGTTCCAAATTCGGGTTTCACATGCCACCAACTCCACATTCACAGGCAACTTCAGCGCCACAGCCGTTTTCAGATAGCCCTCAATGCAAAGGCTCTAGACGCAAATATTGGTGTGAGCGCTAATTCAATCAAGGAAACACTGCATGTTGGTGAAGGGCATATTGAAGAAGGATCAGCCGAGTCGTTCTTGTGGGAGAACAGCTCCATTTGGCTCAGTAACTTCACACACCATCAGGCTTCGAAGCAGCTCTCAAGGAAACTCAATTTTCACACTCTATGCTTAGTCCCCTTTGAGTGCATTATCTAGGAATGAACCTGGTAGAGCATCCCACAGAAACCAATGCTCCACATGCGGGTTTCACATGCCACCAACTCCACATTCACAGGCAACTTCAGCGCCACAGCCATTTTCAGATAGCCCTCAATGCAAAGGCTCTAGACGCAAATATTGGTGTGAGAGCTAATTCAATCAAGGAAACACTGCATGTTGGTGAAGGGCATATTGAAGAAGGATCAGCCGAGTGGTTCTTGTGGGAGAACAACTCCATTGGGCTCACTAACTTCACACACCATCAGGCTTCCAAGCAGCTCTCAAGGAAACTCAGTTTTCACACTCTATGCTTAGTGCCCTTTGAGTGCCTAGGACTGAAATGAAGCTTGGTGAGCATCCCACACAAACGAATGCTCCACATGCGGGTTTCACATGCCACCAACTCCACATTCACAGGCAACTTCACGCCACAGCCGTTTTCAGATAGCCTCAATGCAAAGGCTCTAGACGCAAATATTGGTGTGAGAGCTAATTCAATCAAGGAAACACTGCATGTTGGTGAAGGGCATATTGAAGAAGGATCAGCTGAGTGGTTCTTGTGGGAGAACAACTCCATTGGCTCTCTACCTTCACACACCATTAGGCTTCCAAGCAGCTCTCAAGGAAACTCAGTTTTCACACTCTATGCTTAGTGCCCTTTGAGTGCATTCTCTAGGAATGAACCTGGTAGAGCATACCACACAAACCAATGCTCCACATGCGGGTTTCACATGCCACCAACTCCACATTCACAGGCAACTTCAGCGCCACAGCCGTTTTCAGATAGCCCTCAATGCAAAGGCTCTAGACGCAAATATTGGTGTGAGAGCTAATTCAATTAAGGAAACACTGCATGTTGGTGAAGGGCATATTGAAGAAGGATCAGCCGAGTGGTTCTTGTGGGAGAACAACTCCATTTGATCACTAACTTTACACACCATCAGGCTTCCAAGCAGCTCTCAAGGAAACTCAGTTTTCACACTCTATGCTTAGTGCCCTTTGAGTGCATTATCTAGGAATGAACCTGGTAGAGCATCCCACAAAAACGAATGTTCCTAATTCGAGTTTCACATGCCACCAACTCCACATTCACAGGCAACTTCAGCGTCACAGCCGTTTTCAGATAGCCCTCAATGCAAAAGCTCTAGACGCAAATATTGGTGTGAGCGCTAATTCAATCAAGGAAACACTGCATGTTGGTGAAGGGCATATTGAAGAAGAATCAGCCGAGTGGTTCTTGTGGGAGAACAACTCCATTTGGCACACTAACTTCACACACCATCAGGCTTCCAAGCAGCTCTCAAGGAAACTCAGTTTTCACACTCTATGCTTAGTGCCCTTTGAGTGCCTAGGACTGAAATGAAGCTTGGTGAGCATCCCACACAAACGAGTGCTCCACATGCGGGTTTCACATGCCACCAACGCACATTCACAGGCAACTTCAGCGCCACAGCCGTTTTCAGATAGCCCTCAATGCAAAGGCTCTAGACGCAAATATTGGTGTGAGAGCTAATTCAATCAAGGAAACACTGCATGTTGGCGAAGGGCATATTGAAGAAGGATCAGCCGAGTGGTTTTTGTGGGAGAACAACTCCATTGGGCTCACTAACTTCACACACCATCAGGCTTCCAAGCAGCTCTCAAGGAAACTCAGTTTTCACACTCTATGCTTAGTGCCCTTTGAGTGCATTATCTAGGAATGAACCTGGTAGAGCATCCCACACAAACGAATGCTCCACATGCGGGTTTCACATGCCACCAACTCCACATTCACAGGCAACTTCAGCGCCACAGCCGTTTTCAGATAGCCCTCAATGCAAAGGCTCTAGACGCAAATATTGGTGTGAGAGCTAATTCAATCAAGGAAACACTGCATGTTGGTGAAGGGCATATTGACGAAGGATCAGCCGAGTGGTTCTTATGGGAGAACAACTTCATTTGGCTCACTAACTTCACACACAATTAGTCTTCCAAGCAGCTCTCAAGGAAACTCAGTTTTCACACTCTATGCTTAGTGCCCTTTGAGTGCATTATCTAGGAATGAACCTGGTACAGCATCCCACACAAACGAATGTTCCAAATTCGGGTTTCACATGCCACCAACTCCACATTCACAGGCAACTTCAGCGCCACAGCCGTTTTCAGATAGCCCTCAATGCAAAGGCTCTAGACGCAAATATTGGTGTGAGCGCTAATTCAATCAAGGAAACACTGCATGTTGGTGAAGGGCATATTGAAGAAGGATCAGCCGAGTCGTTCTTGTGGGAGAACAGCTCCATTTGGCTCAGTAACTTCACACACCATCAGGCTTCGAAGCAGCTCTCAAGGAAACTCAATTTTCACACTCTATGCTTAGTCCCCTTTGAGTGCATTATCTAGGAATGAACCTGGTAGAGCATCCCACAGAAACCAATGCTCCACATGCGGGTTTCACATGCCACCAACTCCACATTCACAGGCAACTTCAGCGCCACAGCCATTTTCAGATAGCCCTCAATGCAAAGGCTCTAGACGCAAATATTGGTGTGAGAGCTAATTCAATCAAGGAAACACTGCATGTTGGTGAAGGGCATATTGAAGAAGGATCAGCCGAGTGGTTCTTGTGGGAGAACAACTCCATTGGGCTCACTAACTTCACACACCATCAGGCTTCCAAGCAGCTCTCAAGGAAACTCAGTTTTCACACTCTATGCTTAGTGCCCTTTGAGTGCCTAGGACTGAAATGAAGCTTGGTGAGCATCCAACACAAACGAATGCTCCACATGCGGGTTTCACATGCCACCAACTCCACATTCACAGGCAACTTCAGCGCCACAGCCGTTTTCAGATAGCCTCAATGCAAAGGCTCTAGACGCAAATATTGGTGTGAGAGCTAATTCAATCAAGGAAACACTGCATGTTGGTGAAGGGCATATTGAAGAAGGATCAGCTGAGTGGTTCTTGTGGGAGAACAACTCCATTGGGCTCTCTACCTTCACACACCATTAGGCTTCCAAGCAGCTCTCAAGGAAACTCAGTTTTCACACTCTATGCTTAGTGCCCTTTGAGTGCATTCTCTAGGAATGAACCTGGTAGAGCATACCACACAAACCAATGCTCCACATGCGGGTTTCACATGCCACCAACTCCACATTCACAGGCAACTTCAGCGCCACAGCCGTTTTCAGATAGCCCTCAATGCAAAGGCTCTAGACGCAAATATTGGTGTGAGAGCTAATTCAATCAAGGAAACACTGCATGTTGGTGAAGGGCATATTGAAGAAGGATCAGCCGAGTGGTTCTTGTGGGAGAACAACTCCATTTGGCTCACTAACTTTACACACCATCAGGCTTCCAAGCAGCTCTCAAGGAAACTCAGTTTTCACACTCTATGCTTAGTGCCCTTTGAGTGCATTATCTAGGAATGAACCTGGTAGAGCATCCCACAAAAACGAATGTTCCTAATTCGAGTTTCACATGCCACCAACTCCACATTCACAGGCAACTTCAGCGTCACAGCCGTTTTCAGATAGCCCTCAATGCAAAAGCTCTAGACGCAAATATTGGTGTGAGCGCTAATTCAATCAAGGAAACACTGCATGTTGGTGAAGGGCATATTGAAGAAGAATCAGCCGAGTGGTTCTTGTGGGAGAACAACTCCATTTGGCACACTAACTTCACACACCATCAGGCTTCCAAGCAGCTCTCAAGGAAACTCAGTTTTCACACTCTATGCTTAGTGCCCTTTGAGTGCCTAGGACTGAAATGAAGCTTGGTGAGCATCCCACACAAACGAGTGCTCCACATGCGGGTTTCACATGCCACCAACGCCACATTCACAGGCAACTTCAGCGCCACAGCCGTTTTCAGATAGCCCTCAATGCAAAGGCTCTAGACGCAAATATTGGTGTGAGAGCTAATTCAATCAAGGAAACACTGCATGTTGGCGAAGGGCATATTGAAGAAGGATCAGCCGAGTGGTTTTTGTGGGAGAACAACTCCATTGGGCTCACTAACTTCACACACCATCAGGCTTCCAAGCAGCTCTCAAGGAAACTCAGTTTTCACACTCTATGCTTAGTGCCCTTTGAGTGCATTATCTAGGAATGAACCTGGTAGAGCATCCCACACAAACGAATGCTCCACATGCGGGTTTCACATGCCACCAACTCCACATTCACAGGCAACTTCAGCGCCACAGCCGTTTTCAGATAGCCCTCTATGCAAAGGCTCTAGACGCAAATATTGGTGTGAGAGCTAATTCAATCAAGGAAACACTGCATGTTGGTGAAGGGCATATTGACGAAGGATCAGCCGAGTGGTTCTTATGGGAGAACAACTTCATTTGGCTCACTAACTTCACACACAATTAGTCTTCCAAGCAGCTCTCAAGGAAACTCAGTTTTCACACTCTATGCTTAGTGCCCTTTGAGTGCATTATCTAGGAATGAACCTGGTACAGCATCCCACACAAACGAATGTTCCAAATTCGGGTTTCACATGCCACCAACTCCACATTCACAGGCAACTTCAGCGCCACAGCCGTTTTCAGATAGCCCTCAATGCAAAGGCTCTAGACGCAAATATTGGTGTGAGAGCTAATTCAATCAAGGAAACACTGCATGTTGGTGAAGGGCATATTGAAGAAGGATCAGCCGAGTCGTTCTTGTGGGAGAACAGCTCCATTTGGCTCAGTAACTTCACACACCATCAGGCTTCGAAGCAGCTCTCAAGGAAACTCAATTTTCACACTCTATGCTTAGTCCCCTTTGAGTGCATTATCTAGGAATGAACCTGGTAGAGCATCCCACAGAAACCAATGCTCCACATGCGGGTTTCACATGCCACCAACTCCACATTCACAGGCAACTTCAGCGCCACAGCCATTTTCAGATAGCCCTCAATGCAAAGGCTCTAGACGCAAATATTGGTGTGAGAGCTAATTCAATCAAGGAAACACTGCATGTTGGTGAAGGGCATATTGAAGAAGGATCAGCCGAGTGGTTCTTGTGGGAGAACAACTCCATTGGGCTCACTAACTTCACACACCATCAGGCTTCCAAGCAGCTCTCAAGGAAACTCAGTTTTCACACTCTATGCTTAGTGCCCTTTGAGTGCCTAGGACTGAAATGAAGCTTGGTGAGCATCCCACACAAACGAATGCTCCACATGCGGGTTTCACATGCCACCAACTCCACATTCACAGGCAACTTCAGCGCCACAGCCGTTTTCAGATAGCCCTCAATGCAAAGGCTCTAGACGCAAATATTGGTGTGAGCGCTAATTCAATCAAGGAAACACTGCATGTTGGTGAAGGGCATATTGAAGAAGGAATCAGCCGAGTGGTTCTTGTGGGAGAACAACTCCATTTGGCTCACTAACTTCACACACCATCAGGCTTCCAAGCAGCTCTCAAGGAAACTCAGTTTTCACACTCTATGCTTAGTGCCCTTTGAGTGCATTATCTAGGAATGAACCTGGTAGAGCATCCCACACAAACGAATGCTCCACATGCGGGTTTCACATGCCACCAACTCCACATTCACAGGCAACTTCAGCGCCACAGCCGTTTTCAGATAGCCCTCAATGCAAAGGCTCTAGACGCAAATATTGGTGTGAGAGCTAATTCAATCAAGGAAACACTGCATGTTGGTGAAGGGCATATTGACGAAGGATCAGCCGAGTGGTTCTTATGGGAGAACAACTTCATTTGGCTCACTAACTTCACACACAATTAGTCTTCCAAGCAGCTCTCAAGGAAACTCAGTTTTCACACTCTATGCTTAGTGCCCTTTGAGTGCATTATCTAGGAATGAACCTGGTACAGCATCCCACACAAACGAATGTTCCAAATTCGGGTTTCACATGCCACCAACTCCACATTCACAGGCAACTTCAGCGCCACAGCCGTTTTCAGATAGCCCTCAATGCAAAGGCTCTAGACGCAAATATTGGTGTGAGCGCTAATTCAATCAAGGAAACACTGCATGTTGGTGAAGGGCATATTGAAGAAGGATCAGCCGAGTCGTTCTTGTGGGAGAACAGCTCCATTTGGCTCAGTAACTTCACACACCATCAGGCTTCGAAGCAGCTCTCAAGGAAACTCAATTTTCACACTCTATGCTTAGTCCCCTTTGAGTGCATTATCTAGGAATGAACCTGGTAGAGCATCCCACAGAAACCAATGCTCCACATGCGGGTTTCACATGCCACCAACTCCACATTCACAGGCAACTTCAGCGCCACAGCCATTTTCAGATAGCCCTCAATGCAAAGGCTCTAGACGCAAATATTGGTGTGAGAGCTAATTCAATCAAGGAAACACTGCATGTTGGTGAAGGGCATATTGAAGAAGGATCAGCCGAGTGGTTCTTGTGGGAGAACAACTCCATTGGGCTCACTAACTTCACACACCATCAGGCTTCCAAGCAGCTCTCAAGGAAACTCAGTTTTCACACTCTATGCTTAGTGCCCTTTGAGTGCCTAGGACTGAAATGAAGCTTGGTGAGCATCCCACACAAACGAATGCTCCACATGCGGGTTTCACATGCCACCAACTCCACATTCACAGGCAACTTCAGCGCCACAGCCATTTTCAGATAGCCCTCAATGCAAAGGCTCTAGACGCAAATATTGGTGTGAGAGCTAATTCAATCAAGGAAACACTGCATGTTGGTGAAGGGCATATTGAAGAAGGAATCAGCCGAGTGGTTCTTGTGGGAGAACAACTCCATTTGGCTCACTAACTTCACACACCATCAGGCTTCCAAGCAGCTCTCAAGGAAACTCAGTTTTCACACTCTATGCTTAGTGCCCTTTGAGTGCATTATCTAGGAATGAACCTGGTAGAGCATCCCACACAAACGAATGCTCCACATGCGGGTTTCACATGCCACCAACTCCACATTCACAGGCAACTTCAGCGCCACAGCCGTTTTCAGATAGCCCTCAATGCAAAGGCTCTAGACGCAAATATTGGTGTGAGAGCTAATTCAATCAAGGAAACACTGCATGTTGGTGAAGGGCATACTGAAAAAGAATCAGCCGAGTGGTTCTTGTGGGAGAACAACTCCATTTGGCTCACTACCTTCACACACCATCAGGCTTCCAAGCAGCTCTCAAGGAAACTCAGTTTTCACACTCTATGCTTAGTGCCCTTTGAGTGCATTATCTAGGAATGAACCTGGTAGAGCATCCCACACAAACGAATGTTCCTAATTCGAGTTTCACATGCCACCAACTCCACATTCACAGGCAACTTCAGCGCCACAGCCGTTTTCAGATAGCCTCAATGCAAAGGCTCTAGACGCAAATATTGGTGTGAGAGCTAATTCAATCAAGGAAACACTGCATGTTGGTGAAGGGCATATTGAAGAAGGATCAGCTGAGTGGTTCTTGTGGGAGAACAACTCCATTGGGCTCTCTACTTTCACACACCATTAGGCTTCCAAGCAGCTCTCAAGGAAACTCAGTTTTCACACTCTATGCTTAGTGCCCTTTGAGTGCATTATCTAGGAATGAACCTGGTAGAGCATACCACACAAACCAATGCTCCACATGCGGGTTTCACATGCCACCAACTCCACATTCACAGGCAACTTCAGCGCCACAGCCGTTTTCAGATAGCCCTCAATGCAAAGGCTCTAGACGCAAATATTGGTGTGAGAGCTAATTCAATCAAGGAAACACTGCATGTTGGTGAAGGGCATATTGACGAAGGATCAGCCGAGTGGTTCTTATGGGAGAACGACTTCATTTGGCTCACTAACTTCACACACAATTAGTCTTCCAAGCAGCTCTCAAGGAAACTCAGTTTTCACACTCTATGCTTAGTGCCCTTTGAGTGCATTATCTAGGAATGAACCTGGTACAGCATCCCACACAAACGAATGTTCCAAATTCGGGTTTCACATGCCACCAACTCCACATTCACAGGCAACTTCAGCGCCACAGCCGTTTTCAGATAGCCCTCAATGCAAAGGCTCTAGACGCAAATATTGGTGTGAGCGCTAATTCAATCAAGGAAACACTGCATGTTGGTGAAGGGCATATTGAAGAAGGATCAGCCGAGTGGTTCTTCTGGGAGAACAGCTCCATTTGGCTCAGTAACTTCACACACCATCAGGCTTCGAAGCAGCTCTCAAGGAAACTCAATTTTCACACTCTATGCTTAGTCCCCTTTGAGTGCATTATCTAGGAATGAACCTGGTAGAGCATCCCACAGAAACCAATGCTCCACATGCGGGTTTCACATGCCACCAACTCCACATTCACAGGCAACTTCAGCGCCACAGCCATTTTCAGATAGCCCTCAATGCAAAGGCTCTAGACGCAAATATTGGTGTGAGAGCTAATTCAATCAAGGAAACACTGCATGTTGGTGAAGGGCATATTGAAGAAGGATCAGCCGAGTGGTTCTTGTGGGAGAACAACTCCATTGGGCTCACTAACTTCACACACCATCAGGCTTCCAAGCAGCTCTCAAGGAAACTCAGTTTTCACACTCTATGCTTAGTGCCCTTTGAGTGCCTAGGACTGAAATGAAGCTTGGTGAGCATCCCACACAAACGAATGCTCCACATGCGGGTTTCACATGCCACCAACTCCACATTCACAGGCAACTTCAGCGCCACAGCCATTTTCAGATAGCCCTCAATGCAAAGGCTCTAGACGCAAATATTGGTGTGAGAGCTAATTCAATCAAGGAAACACTGCATGTTGGTGAAGGGCATATTGAAGAAGGAATCAGCCGAGTGGTTCTTGTGGGAGAACAACTCCATTTGGCTCACTAACTTCACACACCATCAGGCTTCCAAGCAGCTCTCAAGGAAACTCAGTTTTCACACTCTATGCTTAGTGCCCTTTGAGTGCATTATCTAGGAATGAACCTGGTAGAGCATCCCACACAAACGAATGCTCCACATGCGGGTTTCACATGCCACCAACTCCACATTCACAGGCAACTTCAGCGCCACAGCCGTTTTCAGATAGCCCTCAATGCAAAGGCTCTAGACGCAAATATTGGTGTGAGAGCTAATTCAATCAAGGAAACACTGCATGTTGGTGAAGGGCATACTGAAAAAGAATCAGCCGAGTGGTTCTTGTGGGAGAACAACTCCATTTGGCTCACTACCTTCACACACCATCAGGCTTCCAAGCAGCTCTCAAGGAAACTCAGTTTTCACACTCTATGCTTAGTGCCCTTTGAGTGCATTATCTAGGAATGAACCTGGTAGAGCATCCCACACAAACGAATGTTCCTAATTCGAGTTTCACATGCCACCAACTCCACATTCACAGGCAACTTCAGCGCCACAGCCGTTTTCAGATAGCCTCAATGCAAAGGCTCTAGACGCAAATATTGGTGTGAGAGCTAATTCAATCAAGGAAACACTGCATGTTGGTGAAGGGCATATTGAAGAAGGATCAGCTGAGTGGTTCTTGTGGGAGAACAACTCCATTGGGCTCTCTACTTTCACACACCATTAGGCTTCCAAGCAGCTCTCAAGGAAACTCAGTTTTCACACTCTATGCTTAGTGCCCTTTGAGTGCATTATCTAGGAATGAACCTGGTAGAGCATACCACACAAACCAATGCTCCACATGCGGGTTTCACATACCACCAACTCCACATTCACAGGCAACTTCAGCGCCACAGCCGTTTTCAGATAGCCCTCAATGCAAAGGCTCTAGACGCAAATATTGGTGTGAGAGCTAATTCAATCAAGGAAACACTGCATGTTGGTGAAGGGCATATTGAAGAAGGATCAGCCGAGTGGTTCTTGTGGGAGAACAACTCCATTTGGCTCACTAACTTTACACACCATCAGGCTTCCAAGCAGCTCTCAAGGAAACTCAGTTTTCACACTCTATGCTTAGTGCCCTTTGAGTGCATTATCTAGGAATAAACCTCTTAGAGCATCCCACACAAACAAATGCTCCACATGCGGGTTTCACATGCCACCAACTCCACATTCACAGGCAACTTCAGCGTCACAGCCGTTTTCAGATAGCCCTCAATGCAAAAGCTCTAGACGCAAATATTGGTGTGAGCGCTAATTCAATCAAGGAAACACTGCATGTTGGTGAAGGGCATATTGAAGAAGAATCAGCCGAGTGGTTCTTGTGGGAGAACAACTCCATTTGGCTCACTAACTTCACACACCATCAGGCTTCCAAGCAGCTCTCAAGGAAACTTAGTTTTCACACTCTATGCTTAGTGCCCTTTGAGTGCCTAGGACTGAAATGAGGCTTAGTGAGCATCCCACACAAACGAATGCTCCACATGCGGGTTTCACATGCCACCAACTCCACATTCACAGGCAACTTCAGCGCCACAGCCATTTTCAGATAGCCCTCAATGCAAAGGCTCTAGACGCAAATATTGGTGTGAGAGCTAATTCAATCAAGCAAACACTGCATGTTGGTGAAGGGCATATTGAAGAAGAATCAGCTGAGTTGTTCTTGTGGGAGAACAACTCCATTTGGCTCACTAACTTCACACACCATCAGGCTTGCAAGCAGTTCTCAAGGAAACTCAGTTTTCACACTCTATGCTTAGTGCAGTTTGAGTGCCTAGGACTGAAATGAAGCTGGTAGAGCATCCCACACAAACGAATGCTCCACATGCGGGTTTCACATGCCACCAACTCCACATTCACAGGCAACTTCAGCGCCACAGCCGTTTTCAGATAGCCCTCAATGCAAAGGCTCTAGACGCAAATATTGGTGTGAGAGCTAATTCAATCAAGGAAACACTGCATGTTGGTGAAGGGCATATTGAAGAAGGATCAGCCGAGTGGTTCTTGTGGGAGAACAACTCCATTTGGCTCACTAACTTCACACACCATCAGGCTTCCAAGCAGCTCTCAAGGAAACTCAGTTTTCACACTCTATGCTTAGTGCCCTTTGAGTGCCTAGGACTGAAATGAAGCTTGGTGAGCATCCCACACAAACGAATGCTCCACATGCGGGTTTCACATGCCACCAACTCCACATTCACAGGCAACTTCAGCGCCACAGCCGTTTTCAGATAGTCTCAATGCAAAGGCTCTAGACGCAAATATTGGTGTGAGAGCTAATTCAATCAAGGAAACACTGCATGTTGGTGAAGGGCATATTGAAGAAGGATCAGCTGAGTGGTTCTTGTGGGAGAACAACTCCATTGGGCTCTCTACCTTCACACACCATTAGGTTTCCGAGCAGCTCTCAAGGAAACTCAGTTTTCACACTCTATGCTTAGTGCCCTTTGAGTGCCTAGGACTGAAATGAAGCTTGGTGAGCATCCCACACAAACGAATGCTCCACATGCGGGTTTCACATGCCACCAACTCCACATTCACAGGCAACTTCAGCGCCACAACCATTTTCAGATAGCCCTCAATGCAAAGGCTCTAGACGCAAATATTGGTGTGAGAGCTAATTCAATCAAGGAAACACTGCATGTTGGTGAAGGGCATATTGAAGAAGGAATCAGCCGAGTGGTTCTTGTGGGAGAACAACTCCATTTGGCTCACTAACTTCACACACCATCAGGCTTCCAAGCAGCTCTCAAGGAAACTCAGTTTTCACACTCTATGCTTAGTGCCCTTTCAGTGCATTATCTAGGAATGAACCTGGTAGAGCATCCCACACAAACGAATGCTCCACATGCGGGTTTCACATGCCACCAACTCCACATTCACAGGCAACTTCAGCGCCACAGCCGTTTTCAGATAGCCCTCAATGCAAAGGCTCTAGACGCAAATATTGGTGTGAGAGCTAATTCAATCAAGGAAACACTGCATGTTGGTGAAGGGCATATTGAAGAAGGATCAGCCGAGTGGTTCTTGTGGGAGAACAACTCCATTTGGCTCACTAACTTCACACACCATCAGGCTTCCAAGCAGCTCTCAAGGAAACTCAGTTTTCACACTCTATGCTTAGTGCCCTTTGAGTGCCTAGGACTGAAATGAAGCTTGGTGAGCATCCCACACAAACGAATGCTCCACATGCGGGTTTCACATGCCACCAACTCCACATTCACAGGCAACTTCAGCGCCACAGCCGTTTTCAGATAGTCTCAATGCAAAGGCTCTAGACGCAAATATTGGTGTGAGAGCTAATTCAATCAAGGAAACACTGCATGTTGGTGAAGGGCATATTGAAGAAGGATCAGCTGAGTGGTTCTTGTGGGAGAACAACTCCATTGGGCTCTCTACCTTCACACACCATTAGGTTTCCGAGCAGCTCTCAAGGAAACTCAGTTTTCACACTCTATGCTTAGTGCCCTTTGAGTGCCTAGGACTGAAATGAAGCTTGGTGAGCATCCCACACAAACGAATGCTCCACATGCGGGTTTCACATGCCACCAACTCCACATTCACAGGCAACTTCAGCGCCACAACCATTTTCAGATAGCCCTCAATGCAAAGGCTCTAGACGCAAATATTGGTGTGAGAGCTAATTCAATCAAGGAAACACTGCATGTTGGTGAAGGGCATATTGAAGAAGGAATCAGCCGAGTGGTTCTTGTGGGAGAACAACTCCATTTGGCTCACTAACTTCACACACCATCAGGCTTCCAAGCAGCTCTCAAGGAAACTCAGTTTTCACACTCTATGCTTAGTGCCCTTTCAGTGCATTATCTAGGAATGAACCTGGTAGAGCATCCCACACAAACGAATGCTCCACATGCGGGTTTCACATGCCACCAACTCCACATTCACAGGCAACTTCAGCGCCACAGCCGTTTTCAGATAGCCCTCAATGCAAAGGCTCTAGACGCAAATATTGGTGTGAGAGCTAATTCAATCAAGGAAACACTGCATGTTGGTGAAGGGCATACTGAAAAAGAATCAGCCGAGTGGTTCTTGTGGGAGAACAACTCCATTTGGCTCACTACCTTCACACACCATCAGGCTTCCAAGCAGCTCTCAAGGAAACTCAGTTTTCACACTCTATGCTTAGTGCCCTTTGAGTGCCTAGGACTGAAATGAAGCTTGGTGAGCATCCCACACAAACCAATGCTCCACATGCGGGTTTCACATGCCACCAACTCCACATTCACAGGCAACTTCAGCGCCACAGCCGTTTTCAGATAGCCCTCAATGCAAAGGCTCTAGACGCAAATATTGGTGTGAGAGCTAATTCAATCAAGGAAACACTGCATGTTGGTGAAGGGCATATTGAAGAAGGATCAGCCGAGTGGTTCTTGTGGGAGAACAACTCCATTTGGCTCACTAACTTCACACACCATCAGGCTTCCAAGCAGCTCTCAAGGAAACTCAGTTTTCACACTCTATGCTTAGTGCCCTTTGAGTGCCTAGGACTGAAATGAATCTTGGTGAGCATCCCAAACAAACGAATGCTCCACATGCGGGTTTCACATGCCACCAACTCCACATTCACAGGCAACTTCAGCGCATCAGCCGTTTTCAGATAGCCCTCAATGCAAAGGCTCTAGACGCAAATATTGGTGTGAGAGCTAATTCAATCAAGGAAACACTGCATGTTGGTGAAGCGCATATTGAAGTAGGATCAGCCGAGTGGTTCTTCTGGGAGAACAACTCCATTTGGCTCACTAACTTCACACACCATTAGGCTTCCAAGCAGCTCTCAAGGAAACTCAGTTTTCACACTCTATGCTTAGTGCCCTTTGAGTGCATTATCTAGGAATGAACCTGGTAGAGCATCCCACACAAACGAATGCTCCACATGCGGGTTTCACATGCCACCAACTCCACATTCACAGGCAACTTCAGCGCCACAGCCGTTTTCAGATAGCCCTCAATGCAAAGGCTCTAGACGCAAATATTGGTGTGAGAGCTAATTCAATCAAGGAAACACTGCATGTTGGTGAAGGGCATATTGAAGAAGAATCAGCCGAGTGGTTCTTGTTGGGGAACAACTCCATTTGGCTCACTAACTTCACACACCATCAGGCTTCCAAGCAGCTCTCAAGGAAACTCAGTTTTCACACTCTATGCTTAGTGCCCTTTGAGTGCCTAGGACTGAAATGAAGCTTGGTGAGCATCCCACACAAACGAATGCTCCACATGCGGGTTTCACATGCCACCAACTCCACATTCACAGGCAACTTCAGCGCCACAGCCGTTTTCAGATAGCCCTCAATGCAAAGGCTATAGACGCAAATATTGGTGTGAGAGCTAATTCAATCAAGGAAACACTGCATGTTGGTGAAGGGCATATTGAAGAAGGATCAGCTGAGTGGTTCTTGTGGGAGAACAACTCCATTGGGATCTCTACCTTCACACACCATTAGGCTTCCAAGCAGCTCTCAAGGAAACTCAGTTTTCACACTCTATGCTTAGTGCCCTTTGAGTGCCTAGGACTGAAATGAAGCTTGGTCAGCATCCCACACAAACGAATGCTCCACATGCGGGTTTCACATGCCACCAACTCCACATTCACAGGCAACTTCAGCGCCACAGCCATTTTCAGATAGCCCTCAATGCAAAGGCTCTAGACGCAAATATTGGTGTGAGAGCTAATTCAATCAAGGAAACACTGCATGTTGGTGAAGGGCATATTGAAGAAGGAATCAGCCGAGTGGTTCTTGTGGGAGAACAACTCCATTTGGCCCACTAACTTCACACACCATCAGGCTTCCAAGCAGCTCTCAAGGAAACTCAGTTTTCACACTCTATGCTTAGTGCCCTTTGAGGCATTATCTAGGAATGAACCTGGTTGAGCATCCCACACAAACGAATGCTCCACATGCGGGTTTCACATACCACCAACTCCACATTCGCAGGCAACTTCAGCGCCACAGCCGTTTTCAGATAGCCCTCAATGCAAAGGCTCTAGACGCAAATATTGGTGTGAGAGCTAATTCAATCAAGGAAACACTGCATGTTGGTGAAGGGCATATTGAAGAAGGATCAGCCAAGTGGTTCTTGTGGGAGAACAACTCCATTTGGCTCACTAACTTCACACACCATCAGGCTTCCAAGCAGCTCTCAAGGAAACTCAGTTTTCACACTCTATGCTTAGTGCCCTTTGAGTGCCTAGGACTGAAATGAATCTTGGTGAGCATCCCACACAAACGAATGCTCCACATGCGGGTTTCACATGCCACCAACTCCACATTCACAGGCAACTTCAGCGCATCAGCCGTTTTCACATAGCCCTCAATGCAAAGGCTCTAGACGCAAATATTGGTGTGAGAGCTAATGCAATCAAGGAAACACTGCATGTTGGTGAAGCGCATATTGAAGTAGGATCAGCCGAGTGGTTCTTCTGGGAGAACAACTCCATTTGGCTCACTAACTTCACACACCATTAGGCTTCCAAGCAGCTCTCAAGGAAACTCAGTTTTCACACTCTATGCTTAGTGCCCTTTGAGTGCATTATCTAGGAATGAACCTGGTAGAGCATCCCACACAAACGAATGCTCCACATGCGGGTTTCACATGCCACCAACTCCACATTCACAGGCAACTTCAGCGCCACAGCCATTTTCAGATAGCCCTCAATGCAAAGGCTCTAGACGCAAATATTGGTGTGAGAGCTAATTCAATCAAGGAAACACTGCATGTTGGTGAAGGGCATATTGAAGAAGAATCAGCCGAGTGGTTATTGTGGGAGAACAACTCCATTTGGCTCACTAACTTCACACACCATCAGGCTTCCAAGCAGCTCTCAAGGAAACTCAGTTTTCACACTCTATGCTTAGTGCCCTTTGAGTGCATTATCTAGGAATGAACCTGGTAGAGCATCCCACACAAACCAATGCTCCACATGCGGGTTTCACATGCCACCAACTCCACATTCACAGGCAACTTCAGTGCCACAGCCGTTTTCAGATAGCCCTCAATGCAAAGGCTCTAGACGCAAATATTGGTGTGAGAGCTAATTCAATCAAGGAAACACTGCATGTTGGTGAAGGGCATACTGAAAAAGAATCAGCCGAGTGGTTCTTGTGGGAGAACAACTCCATTTGGCTCACTACCTTCACACACCATCAGGCTTCCAAGCAGCTCTCAAGGAAACTCAGTTTTCACACTCTATGCTTAGTGCCCTTTGAGTGCCTAGGACTGAAATGAAGCTTGGTGAGCATCCCACACAAACGAATGCTCCACATGCGGGTTTCACATGCCACCAACTCCACATTCACAGGCAACTTCAGCGCCACAGCCATTTTCAGATAGCCCTCAATGCAAAGGCTCTAGACGCAAATATTGGTGTGAGAGCTAATTCAATCAAGGAAACACTGCATGTTGGTGAAGGGCATATTGAAGAAGGAATCAGCCGAGTGGTTCTTGTGGGAGAACAACTCCATTTGGCTCACTAACTTCACACACCATCAGGCTTCCAAGCAGCGCTCAAGGAAACTCAGTTTTCACACTCTATGCTTAGTGCCCTTTGAGTGCATTATCTAGGAATGAACCTGGTAGAGCATCCCACACAAACGAATGCTCCACATGCGGGTTTCACATGCCACCAACTCCACATTCACAGGCAACTTCAGCGCCACAGCCGTTTTCAGATAGCCCTCAATGCAAAGGCTCTAGACGCAAATATTGGTGTGAGAGCTAATTCAATCAAGGAAACACTGCATGTTGGTGAAGGGCATACTGAAAAAGAATCAGCCGAGTGGTTCTTGTGGGAGAACAACTCCATTGGCTCACTACCTTCACACACCATCAGGCTTCCAAGCAGCTCTCAAGGAAACTCAGTTTTCACACTCTATGCTTAGTGCCCTTTGAGTGCCTAGGACTGAAATGAATCTTGGTGAGCATCCCACACAAACGAATGCTCCACATGCGGGTTTCACATGCCACCAACTCCACATTCACAGGCAACTTCAGCGCATCAGCCGTTTTCAGATAGCCCTCAATGCAAAGGCTCTAGACGCAAATATTGGTGTGAGAGCTAATTCAATCAAGGAAACACTGCATGTTGGTGAAGCGCATATTGAAGTAGGATCAGCCGAGTGGTTCTTCTGGGAGAACAACTCCATTTGGCTCACTAACTTCACACACCATTAGGCTTCCAAGCAGCTCTCAAGGAAACTCAGTTTTCACACTCTATGCTTAGTGCCCTTTGAGTGCCTTATCTAGGAATGAACCTGGTAGAGCATCCCACACAAACGAATGCTCCACATGCGGGTTTCACATGCCACCAACTCCACATTCACAGGCAACTTCAGCGCCACAGCCATTTTCAGATAGCTCTCAATGCAAAGGCTCTAGACGCAAATATTGGTGTGAGAGCTAATTCAATCAAGGAAACACTGCATGTTGGTGAAGGGCATATTGAAGAAGAATCAGCCAAGTGGTTCTTGTGGGAGAACAACTCCATTTGGCTCACTAACTTCACACACCATCAGGCTTCCAAGCAGCTCTCAAGGAAACTCAGTTTTCACACTCTATGCTTAGTGCAATTTGAGTGCATTATCTAGGAATGAACCTGGTAGAGCATCCCACACAAACGAATGCTCCGCATGCGGGTTTCACATACCACCAACTCCACATTCACAGGCAACTTCAGCGCCACAGCCATTTTCAGATAGCCCTCAATGCAAAGGCTCTAGACGCAAATATTGGTGTGAGAGCTAATTCAATCAAGGAAACACTGCATGTTGGTGAAGGGCATACTGAAAAAGAATCAGCCGAGTGGTTCTTGTGGGAGAACAACTCCATTTGGCTCACTACCTTCACACACCATCAGGCTTCCAAGCAGCTCTCAAGGAAACTCAGTTTTCACACTCTATGCTTAGTGCCCTTTGAGTGCCTAGGACTGAAAAGAAGCTGGCAGAGCATCCCACACAAACGAATGCTCCACATGCGGGTTTCACATGCCACCAACTCCACATTCACAGGCAACTTCAGCGCCACAGCCGTTTTCAGATAGCCCTCAATGCAAAGGCTCTAGATGCAAATATTGGTGTGAGAGCTAATTCAATCAAGGAAACACTGCATGTTGGTGAAGGGCATATTGAAGAAGGATCAGCCGAGTGGTTCTTGTGGGAGAACAACTCCATTTGGCTCACTAACTTCACACACCATCAGGCTTCCAAGCAGCTCTCAAGGAAACTCAGTTTTCACACTCTATGCTTATTGCCTTTGAGTGCATTGTCTAGGAATGAACCTGGTAGAGCATCCCACACAAACGAATGCTGCACATGTGGGTTTCACATGCCACCAACTCCACATTCACAGGCAACTTCAGCGCCACAGCCGATTTCAGGTAGCCCTCAATGCAAAGGCTCTAGACGCAAATATTGGTGTGAGAGCTGATTCAATCAAGGAAACACTGCATGTTGGTGAAGGGCATATTGAAGAAGAATCAGCCGAGTGGTTCTTGTGGGAGAACAACTCCATTTGGCTCACTAACTTCACACACCATCAGGCTTCCAAGCAGCTCTCAAGGAAACTCAGTTTTCACACTCTATGCTTAGTGCCCTTTCAGTGCCTAGAACTGAAATGAAGCTTGGTGAGCATCCCACACAAACGAATGCTCCACATGCGGGTTTCACATGCCACCAACTCCACATTCACAGGCAACTTCAGCGCCACAGCCGTTTTCAGATAGCCCTCAATGCAAAGGCTCTAGATGCAAATATTGGTGTGAGAGCTAATTCAATAAAGGAAACATTGCATGTTGGTGAAGGGCATATTGAAGTACGATCAGCTGAGTGGGTCTTGTGGGAGAACAACTCCATTTGGCTCACTAACTTCACACACCATCAGGCTTCCAAGCAGCTCTCAAGGAAACTCAGTTTTCACACTCTATGCTTAGTGCCCTTTGAGTGCCTAGGACTGAAATGAAGCTGGTAAAGCCTCCCACACAAACGAATGCTCCACATGCGGGTTTCACATGCCACCAACTCCACATTCACAGGCAACTTCAGCGCCACAGCCGTTTTCAGATAGCCCTCAATGCAAAGGCTCTAGACGCAAATATTGGTGTGAGAGCTAATTCAATCAAGGAAACACTGCATGTTGGTGAAGGGCATATTGAAGTAGGATCAGCCGAGTGGTTCTTGTGGGAGAACAACTCCATTTGGCTCACTAACTTCACACACCATCAGGCTTCCAAGCAGCTCTCAAGGAAACTCAGTTTTCACACTCTATGCTTAGTGCCCTTTGAGTGCCTAGGACTGAAATGAAGCTGGTAAAGCCTCCCACACAAACGAATGCTCCACATGCGGGTTTCACATGCCACCAACTCCACATTCACAGGCAACTTCAGTGCCACAGCCGTTTTCAGATAGCCCTCAATGCAAAGGCTCTAGACGCAAATATTGGTGTGAGAGCTAACTCAATCGAGGAAACACTGCATGTTGGTGAAGGGCATACAGTAGAAGGATCAGCCGAGTGGTTCTTGTGGGAGAACAACTCCATTTGGCTCACTACCTTCACACACCAGTAGGCTTCCAAGCAGCTCTCAAGGAAACTCAGTTTTCACACTCTATGCTTAGTGCCCTTTGAGTGCATTATCTAGGAATGAACCTGGTAGAGCATCCCACACAAACGAATGCACCACATGCGGGTTTCACATGCCACCAACTCCACATTCACAGGCAACTTCAGCGCCACAGCCGTTTTCAGATAGCCCTCAATGCAAAGGCTCTAGACACAAATATTGGTGTGAGAGCTAATTCAATCAAGGAAACACTGCATGTTGGTGAAGGGCATACTGAAGAAGAATCAGCCGAGTGGTTCTTGTGGGAGAACAACTCCATTTGGCTCACTAACTTCACACACCATCAGGCTTCCAAGCAGCTTCCAAGGAAACTCAGTTTTCACACTCTATGCTTAGTGCCCTTTGAGTGCATTATCTAGGAATGAACCTGGTAGAGCATCCCACACAAACGAATGCTCCACATGCGGGTTTCACATGCCACCAACTCCACATTCACAGGCAGCTTCAGCGCCACAGCCGTTTTCAGATAGCCCTCAATGCAAAGGCTCTAGACGCAAATATTGGTGTGAGAGCTAATTCAATCAAGGAAACACTGCATGTTGGTGAAGGGCATATTGAAGTAGGATCAGCCAAGTGGTTCTTGTGGGAGAACAACTCCATTTGGCTCACTAACTTCACACACCATCAGGCTTCCAAGCAGCTCTCAAGGAAACTCAGTTTTCACACTCTGTGCTTAGTGCCCTTTGAGTGCCTAGGACTGAAATGAAGCTTGGTGAGCATCCCACACAAACGAATGCTCCACATACGGGTTTCACATGCCACCAACTCCACATTCACAGGCAACTTCAGCGCCACAGCCGTTTTGAGATAGCCCTCAATGCAAACGCTCTAGACGCAAATATTGGTGTGAGAGCTAATTCAATCAAGGAAACACTGCATGTTGGTGAAGGGCATATTGAAGAAGGATCAGCTGAGTGGTTCTTGTGGGAGAACAACTCCATTTGGCTCACTAACTTCACACACCATCAGGCTTCCAAGCAGCTCTCAAGGAAACTCAGTTTTCACACTCTATGCTTAGTGCCCTTTGAGTGCATTATCTAGGAATGAACCTGGTAGAGCATCCCACACAAACGAATGCTGCACATGTGGGTTTCACATGCCACCAACTCCACATTCACAGGCAACTTCAGCGCCACAGCCGATTTCAGGTAGCCCTCAATGCAAAGGCTCTAGACGCAAATATTGGTGTGAGAGCTGATTCAATCAAGGAAACACTGCATGTTGGTGAAGGGCATATTGAAGAAGAATCAGCCGAGTGGTTCTTGTGGGAGAACAACTCCATTTGGCTCACTAACTTCACACACCATCAGGCTTCCAAGCAGCTCTCAAGGAAACTCAGTTTTCACACTCTATGCTTAGTGCCCTTTCAGTGCCTAGAACTGAAATGAAGCTTGGTGAGCATCCCACACAAACGAATGCTCCACATGCGGGTTTCACATGCCACCAACTCCACATTCACAGGCAACTTCAGCGCCACAGCCGTTTTCAGATAGCCCTCAATGCAAAGGCTCTAGACGCAAATATTGGTGTGAGAGCTAATTCAATCAAGGAAACATTGCATGTTGGTGAAGGGCATATTGAAGTACGATCAGCTGAGTGGGTCTTGTGGGAGAACAACTCCATTTGGCTCACTAACTTCACACACCATCAGGCTTCCAAGCAGCTCTCAAGGAAACTCAGTTTTCACACTCTATGCTTAGTGCCCTTTGAGTGCCTAGGACTGAAATGAAGCTGGTAAAGCCTCCCACACAAACGAATGCTCCACATGCGGGTTTCACATGCCACCAACTCCACATTCACAGGCAACTTCAGCGCCACAGCCGTTTTCAGATAGCCCTCAATGCAAAGGCTCTAGACGCAAATATTGGTGTGAGAGCTAATTCAATCAAGGAAACACTGCATGTTGGTGAAGGGCATATTGAAGTAGGATCAGCCGAGTGGTTCTTGTGGGAGAACAACTCCATTTGGCTCACTAACTTCACACACCATCAGGCTTCCAAGCAGCTCTCAAGGAAACTCAGTTTTCACACTCTATGCTTAGTGCCCTTTGAGTGCCTAGGACTGAAATGAAGCTGGTAAAGCCTCCCACACAAACGAATGCTCCACATGCGGGTTTCACATGCCACCAACTCCACATTCACAGGCAACTTCAGTGCCACAGCCGTTTTCAGATAGCCCTCAATGCAAAGGCTCTAGACGCAAATATTGGTGTGAGAGCTAACTCAATCGATTAAACACTGCATGTTGGTGAAGGGCATACAGTAGAAGGATCAGCCGAGTGGTTCTTGTGGGAGAACAACTCCATTTGGCTCACTACCTTCACACACCAGTAGGCTTCCAAGCAGCTCTCAAGGAAACTCAGTTTTCACACTCTATGCTTAGTGCCCTTTGAGTGCAGTATCTAGGAATGAACCTGGTAGAGCATCCCACACAAACGAATGCACCACATGCGGGTTTCACATGCCACCAACTCCACATTCACAGGCAACTTCAGCGCCACAGCCGTTTTCAGATAGCCCTCAATGCAAAGGCTCTAGACACAAATATTGGTGTGAGAGCTAATTCAATCAAGGAAACACTGCATGTTGGTGAAGGGCATACTGAAGAAGAATCAGCCGAGTGGTTCTTGTGGGAGAACAACTCCATTTGGCTCACTAACTTCACACACCATCAGGCTTCCAAGCAGCTCTCAAGGAAACTCAGTTTTCACACTCTATGCTTAGTGCCCTTTGAGTGCATTATCTAGGAATGAACCTGGAAGAGCATCCCACACAAACGAATGTTCCAAATACGGGTTTCACATGCCACCAACTCCACATTCTCAGGCAAATTCTGCGCCACAGCCGTTTTCAGATAGCCCTCAATGCAAAGGCTCTAGACGCAAATATTGGTGTGAGAGCTAATTCAATCAAGGAAACACTGCATGTTGGTGAAGGGCATATTGAAGTAGGATCAGCCAAGTGGTTCTTGTGGGAGAACAACTCCATTTGGCTCACTAACTTCACACACCATCAGGCTTCCAAGCAGCTCTCAAGGAAACTCAGTTTTCACACTCTGTGCTTAGTGCCCTTTGAGTGCCTAGGACTGAAATGAAGCTTGGTGAGCATCCCACACAAACGAATGCTCCACATACGGGTTTCACATGCCACCAACTCCACATTCACAGGCAACTTCAGCGCCACAGCCGTTTTCAGATAGCCCTCAATGCAAAGGCTCTAGACGCAAATATTGGTGTGAGAGCTAATTCAATCAAGGAAACACTGCATGTTGGTGAAGGGCATATTGAAGTAGGATCAGCCGAGTGGTTCTTGTGGGAGAACAACTCCATTTGGCTCACTAACTTCACACACCATCAGGCTTCCAAGCAGCTCTCAAGGAAACTCAGTTTTCACACTCTATGCTTAGTGCCCTTTGAGTGCATTATCTAGGAATGAACCTGGTAGAGCATCCCACACAAACGAATGCTCCACATGCGGGTTTCACATGCCACCAACTCCACATTCACAGGCAACTTCAGCGCCACAGCCATTTTCAGATAGCCCTCAATGCAAAGGCTCTAGACACAAATATTGGTGTGAGAGCTAATTCAATCAAGGAAACACTGCATGTTGGTGAAGGGCATACTGAAGAAGAATCAGCCGAGTGGTTCTTGTGGGAGAACAACTCCATTTGGCTCACTAACTTCACACACCATCAGGCTTCCAAGCAGCTCTCAAGGAAACTCAGTTTTCACACTCTATGCTTAGTGCCCTTTGAGTGCATAGGAATAAAACGAAGCTTGGTGAGCATCCCACACAAACGAATGCTCCACATGCGGGTTTCACATGCCAACAACTCCACATTCACAGGCAACTTCAGCGCCACAACCGTTTTCAGTTAGCCCTCAATGCAAAGGCTCTAGACGCAAATATTGGTGTGAGAGCTAATTCAATCAAGGAAACACTGCATGTTGGTGAAGGGCATATTGAAGTAGGATCATCCTAGTGGTTCTTGTGGAGAACAACTCCATTTGGCTCACTAACTTCACACACCATCAGGCTTCCAAGCAGCTCTCAAGGAAACTCAGTTTTCACACTCTATGCTTAGTGCCCTTTCAGTGCATTATCTAGGAATGAACCTGGTAGAGCATCCCACACAAACGAATGCTCCACATGCGGGTTTCACATGCCACCAACTCCACATTCACAGGCAACTTCAGCGCCACAGCCGTTTTCAGATAGCCCTCAATGCAAAGGCTCTAGACGCAAATATTGGTGTGAGAGCTAATTCAATCAAGGAAACACTGCATGTTGGTGAAGGGCATATTGAAGAAGGATCAGCCGAGTGGTTCTTGTGGGAGAACAACTCCATTTGGCTCACTAACTTCACACACCATCAGGCTTCCAAGCAGCTCTCAAGGAAACTCAGTTTTCACACTCTATGCTTAGTGCCCTTTGAGTGCCTAGGACTGAAATGAAGCTTGGTGAGCATCCCACACAAACGAATGCTCCACATGCGGGTTTCACATGCCACCAACTCCACATTCACAGGCAACTTCAGCGCCACAGCCGTTTTCAGATAGCCCTCAATACAAATACTCTAGACGCAAATATTGGTGTGAGAGCTAATTCAATCAAGGAAACACTGCATGTTGGTGAAGGGCATATTGAAGTAGGATCAGCTGAGTGGTTCTTGTGGGAGAACAACTCCATTTGGCTCACTACCTTCACACACCATCAGGCTTCCAAGCAGCTCTCAAGGAAACTCAGTTTTCACACTCTATGCTTAGTGCCCTTTGAGTGCATTATCTAGGAATAAACCTGGTAGAGCATACCACACAAACGAATGCTCCACATGCGGGTTTCACATACCACCAACTCCACATTCACAGGCAACTTCAGCGCCACAGCCGTTTTCAGATAGCCCTCAATGCAAAGGCTCTAGACGCAAATATTGGTGTGAGAGCTAATTCAATCAAGGAAACACTGCATGTTGGTGAAGGGCATATTGAAGAAGGATCAGCCGAGTGGTTCTTGTGGGAGAACAACTCCATTTGGCTCACTAACTTCACACACCATCAGGCTTCCAAGCAGCTCTCAAGGAAACTCAGTTTTCACACTCTATGCTTAGTGCCCTTTGAGTGCCTAGGACTGAAACGAAGCTTGGTGAGCATCCCACACAAACGAATGCTCCAAATGCGGGTTTCACATGCCACCAACTCCACATTCACAGGCAACTTCAGCGCCACAGCCGTTTTCAGATAGCCCTCAATGCAAAGTCTCTAGATGCAAATATTGGTGTGAACGCTAATTCAATCAAGGAAACACTGCATGTTGGTGAAGGGCATACTGAAGTAGGATCAGCTGAGTGGTTCTTGTGGGAGAACAACTCCATTTGGCTCACTACCTTCACACACCATCAGGCTTCCAAGCAGCTCTCAAGGAAACTCAGTTTTCACACTCTATGCTTAGTGCCCTTTGAGTGCATTATCTAGGAATAAACCTGGTAGAGCATACCACACAAACGAATGCTCCACATGCGGGTTTCACATACCACCAACTCCACATTCACAGGCAACTTCAGCGCCACAGCCGTTTTCAGATAGCCCTCAATGCAAAGGCTCTAGACGCAAATATTGTTGTGAGAGCTAATTCAATCAAGGAAACACTGCATGTTGGTGAAGGGCATATTGAAGAAGGATCAGCCGAGTGGTTCTTGTGGAGAACAACTCCATTTGGCTCACTAACTTCACACACCATCAGGCTTCCAAGCAGCTCTCAAGGAAACTCAGTTTTCACACTCTATGCTTAGTGCCCTTTCAGTGCCTAGAACTGAAATGAAGCTTGGTGAGCATCCCACACAAACGAATGCTCCACATGCGGGTTTCACATGCCACCAACTCCACATTCACAGGCAACTTCAGCGCCACAGCCGTTTTCAGATAGCCCTCAATGCAAAGGCTCTAGATGCAAATATTGGTGTGAGAGCTAATTCAATAAAGGAAACATTGCATGTTGGTGAAGGGCATATTGAAGTACGATCAGCTGAGTGGGTCTTGTGGGAGAACAACTCCATTTGGCTCACTAACTTCACACACCATCAGGCTTCCAAGCAGCTCTCAAGGAAACTCAGTTTTCACACTCTATGCTTAGTGCCCTTTGAGTGCCTAGGACTGAAATGAAGCTGGTAAAGCCTCCACACAAACGAATGCTCCACATGCGGGTTTCACATGCCACCAACTCCACATTCACAGGCAACTTCAGCGCCACAGCCGTTTTCAGATAGCCCTCAATGCAAAGGCTCTAGACGCAAATATTGGTGTGAGAGCTAATTCAATCAAGGAAACACTGCATGTTGGTGAAGGGCATATTGAAGTAGGATCAGCCGAGTGGTTCTTGTGGGAGAACAACTCCATTTGGCTCACTAACTTCACACACCATCAGGCTTCCAAGCAGCTCTCAAGGAAACTCAGTTTTCACACTCTATGCTTAGTGCCCTTTGAGTGCCTAGGACTGAAATGAAGCTGGTAAAGCCTCCCACACAAACGAATGCTCCACATGCGGGTTTCACATGCCACCAACTCCACATTCACAGGCAACTTCAGTGCCACAGCCGTTTTCAGATAGCCCTCAATGCAAAGGCTAGACGCAAATATTGGTGTGAGAGCTAACTCAATCGAGGAAACACTGCATGTTGGTGAAGGGCATACAGTAGAAGGATCAGCCGAGTGGTTCTTGTGGGAGAACAACTCCATTTGGCTCACTACCTTCACACACCAGTAGGCTTCCAAGCAGCTCTCAAGGAAACTCAGTTTTCACACTCTATGCTTAGTGCCCTTTGAGTGCATTATCTAGGAATGAACCTGGTAGAGCATCCCACACAAACGAATGCACCACATGCGGGTTTCACATGCCACCAACTCCACATTCACAGGCAACTTCAGCGCCACAGCCGTTTTCAGATAGCCCTCAATGCAAAGGCTCTAGACACAAATATTGGTGTGAGAGCTAATTCAATCAAGGAAACACTGCATGTTGGTGAAGGGCATACTGAAGAAGAATCAGCCGAGTGGTTCTTGTGGGAGAACAACTCCATTTGGCTCACTAACTTCACACACCATCAGGCTTCCAAGCAGCTTCCAAGGAAACTCAGTTTTCACACTCTATGCTTAGTGCCCTTTGAGTGCATTATCTAGGAATGAACCTCGTAGAGCATCCCACACAAACGAATGCTCCACATGCGGGTTTCACATGCCACCAACTCCACATTCACAGGCAGCTTCAGCGCCACAGCCGTTTTCAGATAGCCCTCAATGCAAAGGCTCTAGACGCAAATATTGGTGTGAGAGCTAATTCAATCAAGGAAACACTGCATGTTGGTGAAGGGCATATTGAAGTAGGATCAGCCAAGTGGTTCTTGTGGGAGAACAACTCCATTTGGCTCACTAACTTCACACACCATCAGGCTTCCAAGCAGCTCTCAAGGAAACTCAGTTTTCACACTCTATGCTTAGTGCCCTTTGAGTGCATTATCTAGGAATGAACCTGGTAGAGCATCCCACACAAACGAATGCTGCACATGTGGGTTTCACATGCCACCAACTCCACATTCACAGGCAACTTCAGCGCCACAGCCGATTTCAGGTAGCCCTCAATGCAAAGGCTCTAGACGCAAATATTGGTGTGAGAGCTGATTCAATCAAGGAAACACTGCATGTTGGTGAAGGGCATATTGAAGAAGAATCAGCCGAGTGGTTCTTGTGGGAGAACAACTCCATTTGGCTCACTAACTTCACACACCATCAGGCTTCAAGCAGCTCTCAAGGAAACTCAGTTTTCACACTCTATGCTTAGTGCCCTTTCAGTGCCTAGAACTGAAATGAAGCTTGGTGAGCATCCCACACAAACGAATGCTCCACATGCGGGTTTCACATGCCACCAACTCCACATTCACAGGCAACTTCAGCGCCACAGCCGTTTTCAGATAGCCCTCAATGCAAAGGCTCTAGACGCAAATATTGGTGTGAGAGCTAATTCAATAAAGGAAACATTGCATGTTGGTGAAGGGCATATTGAAGTACGATCAGCTGAGTGGGTCTTGTGGGAGAACAACTCCATTTGGCTCACTAACTTCACACACCATCAGGCTTCCAAGCAGCTCTCAAGGAAACTCAGTTTTCACACTCTATGCTTAGTGCCCTTTGAGTGCCTAGGACTGAAATGAAGCTGGTAAAGCCTCCCACACAAACGAATGCTCCACATGCGGGTTTCACATGCCACCAACTCCACATTCACAGGCAACTTCAGCGCCACAGCCGTTTTCAGATAGCCCTCAATGCAAAGGCTCTAGACGCAAATATTGGTGTGAGAGCTAATTCAATCAAGGAAACACTGCATGTTGGTGAAGGGCATATTGAAGTAGGATCAGCCGAGTGGTTCTTGTGGGAGAACAACTCCATTTGGCTCACTAACTTCACACACCATCAGGCTTCCAAGCAGCTCTCAAGGAAACTCAGTTTTCACACTCTATGCTTAGTGCCCTTTGAGTGCCTAGGACTGAAATGAAGCTGGTAAAGCCTCCACACAAACGAATGCTCCACATGCGGGTTTCACATGCCACCAACTCCACATTCACAGGCAACTTCAGTGCCACAGCCGTTTTCAGATAGCCCTCAATGCAAAGGCTCTAGACGCAAATATTGGTGTGAGAGCTAACTCAATCGATTAAACACTGCATGTTGGTGAAGGGCATACAGTAGAAGGATCAGCCGAGTGGTTCTTGTGGGAGAACACTCCATTTGGCTCACTACCTTCACACACCAGTAGGCTTCCAAGCAGCTCTCAAGGAAACTCAGTTTTCACACTCTATGCTTAGTGCCCTTTGAGTGCATTATCTAGGAATGAACCTGGTAGAGCATCCCACACAAACGAATGCACCACATGCGGGTTTCACATGCCACCAACTCCACATTCACAGGCAACTTCAGCGCCACAGCCGTTTTCAGATAGCCCTCAATGCAAAGGCTCTAGACACAAATATTGGTGTGAGAGCTAATTCAATCAAGGAAACACTGCATGTTGGTGAAGGGCATACTGAAGAAGAATCAGCCGAGTGGTTCTTGTGGGAGAACAACTCCATTTGGCTCACTAACTTCACACACCCATCAGGCTTCCAAGCAGCTCTCAAGGAAACTCAGTTTTCACACTCTATGCTTAGTGCCCTTTGAGTGCATTATCTAGGAATGAACCTGGAAGAGCATCCCACACAAACGAATGTTCCAAATACGGGTTTCACATGCCACCAACTCCACATTCTCAGGCAAATTCTGCGCCACAGCCGTTTTCAGATAGCCCTCAATGCAAAGGCTCTAGACGCAAATATTGGTGGAGAGCTAATTCAATCAAGGAAACACTGCATGTTGGTGAAGGGCATATTGAAGTAGGATCAGCCAAGTGGTTCTTGTGGGAGAACAACTCCATTTGGCTCACTAACTTCACACACCATCAGGCTTCCAAGCAGCTCTCAAGGAAACTCAGTTTTCACACTCTGTGCTTAGTGCCCTTTGAGTGCCTAGGACTGAAATGAAGCTTGGTGAGCATCCCACACAAACGAATGCTCCACATACGGGTTTCACATGCCACCAACTCCACATTCACAGGCAACTTCAGCGCCACAGCCGTTTTCAGATAGCCCTCAATGCAAAGGCTCTAGACGCAAATATTGGTGTGAGAGCTAATTCAATCAAGGAAACACTGCATGTTGGTGAAGGGCATATTGAAGTAGGATCAGCCGAGTGGTTCTTGTGGGAGAACAACTCCATTTGGCTCACTAACTTCACACACCATCAGGCTTCCAAGCAGCTCTCAAGGAAACTCAGTTTTCACACTCTATGCTTAGTGCCCTTTGAGTGCATTATCTAGGAATGAACCTGGTAGAGCATCCCACACAAACGAATGCTCCACATGCGGGTTTCACATGCCACCAACTCCACATTCACAGGCAACTTCAGCGCCACAGCCATTTTCAGATAGCCCTCAATGCAAAGGCTCTAGACACAAATATTGGTGTGAGAGCTAATTCAATCAAGGAAACACTGCATGTTGGTGAAGGGCATACTGAAGAAGAATCAGCCGAGTGGTTCTTGTGGGAGAACAACTCCATTTGGCTCACTAACTTCACACACCATCAGGCTTCCAAGCAGCTCTCAAGGAAACTCAGTTTTCACACTCTATGCTTAGTGCCCTTTGAGTGCATAGGAATAAAACGAAGCTTGGTGAGCATCCCACACAAACGAATGCTCCACATGCGGGTTTCACATGCCAACAACTCCACATTCACAGGCAACTTCAGCGCCACAACCGTTTTCAGTTAGCCCTCAATGCAAAGGCTCTAGACGCAAATATTGGTGTGAGAGCTAATTCAATCAAGGAAACACTGCATGTTGGTGAAGGGCATATTGAAGTAGGATCATCCTAGTGGTTCTTGTGGAGAACAACTCCATTTGGCTCACTAACTTCACACACCATCAGGCTTCCAAGCAGCTCTCAAGGAAACTCAGTTTTCACACTCTATGCTTAGTGCCCTTTCAGTGCATTATCTAGGAATGAACCTGGTAGAGCATCCCACACAAACGAATGCTCCACATGCGGGTTTCACATGCCACCAACTCCACATTCACAGGCGAACTTCAGCGCCACAGCCGTTTTCAGATAGCACCTCAATGCAAAGGCTCTAGACGCAAATATTGGTGTGAGAGCTAATTCAATCAAGGAAACACTGCATGTTGGTGAAGGGCATATTGAAGAAGGATCAGCCGAGTGGTTCTTGTGGGAGAACAACTCCATTTGGCTCACTAACTTCACACACCATCAGGCTTCCAAGCAGCTCTCAAGGAAACTCAGTTTTCACACTCTATGCTTAGTGCCCTTTGAGTGCCTAGGACTGAAATGAAGCTTGGTGAGCATCCCACACAAACGAATGCTCCACATGCGGGTTTCACATGCCACCAACTCCACATTCACAGGCAACTTCAGCGCCACAGCCGTTTTCAGATAGCCCTCAATACAAATACTCTAGACGCAAATATTGGTGTGAGAGCTAATTCAATCAAGGAAACACTGCATGTTGGTGAAGGGCATATTGAAGTAGGATCAGCTGAGTGGTTCTTGTGGGAGAACAACTCCATTTGGCTCACTACCTTCACACACCATCAGGCTTCCAAGCAGCTCTCAAGGAAACTCAGTTTTCACACTCTATGCTTAGTGCCCTTTGAGTGCATTATCTAGGAATAAACCTGGTTGAGCATACCACACAAACGAATGCTCCACATGCGGGTTTCACATACCACCAACTCCACATTCACAGGCAACTTCAGCGCCACAGCCGTTTTCAGATAGCCCTCAATGCAAAGGCTCTAGACGCAAATATTGGTGTGAGAGCTAATTCAATCAAGGAAACACTGCATGTTGGTGAAGGGCATATTGAAGAAGGATCAGCCGAGTGGTTCTTGTGGGAGAACAACTCCATTTGGCTCACTAACTTCACACACCATCAGGCTTCCAAGCAGCTCTCAAGGAAACTCAGTTTTCACACTCTATGCTTAGTGCCCTTTGAGTGCCTAGGACTGAAACGAAGCTTGGTGAGCATCCCACACAAACGAATGCTCCACATGCGGGTTTCACATGCCACCAACTCCACATTCACAGGCAACTTCAGCGCCACAGCCGTTTTCAGATAGCCCTCAATGCAAAGTCTCTAGATGCAAATATTGGGTGTGAACGCTAATTCAATCAAGGAAACACTGCATGTTGGTGAAGGGCATACTGAAGTAGGATCAGCTGAGTGGTTCTTGTGGGAGAACAACTCCATTTGGCTCACTACCTTCACACACCATCAGGCTTCCAAGCAGCTCTCAAGGAAACTCAGTTTTCACACTCTATGCTTAGTGCCCTTTGAGTGCGTTATCTAGGAATAAACCTGGTAGAGCATACCACACAAACGAATGCTCCACATGCGGGTTTCACATACCACCAACTCCACATTCACAGGCAACTTCAGCGCCACAGCCGTTTTCAGATAGCCCTCAATGCAAAGGCTCTAGACGCAAATATTGTTGTGAGAGCTAATTCAATCAAGGAAACACTGCATGTTGGTGAAGGGCATATTGAAGAAGGATCAGCCGAGTGGTTCTTGTGGGAGAACAACTCCATTTGGCTCACTAACTTCACACACCATCAGGCTTCCAAGCAGCTCTCAAGGAAACTCAGTTTTCACACTCTATGCTTAGTGCCCTTTGAGTGCCTAGGCTGAAACGAAGCTTGGTGAG
>NW_026698286.1:0-41117 GCF_030435755.1 Ochotona princeps
TGAAGGATCAGCCGAGTGGTTCTTGTGGGAGAACAACTCCATTTGGCTCACTAACTTCACACACCATCAGGCTTCCAAGCAGCTCTCAAGGAAACTCAGTTTTCACACTCTATGCTTAGTGCCCTTTGAGTGCATTATCTAGGAATGAACCTGGTAGAGCATCCCACACAAACGAATGCTCCACATGCGGGTTTCACATGCCACCAACTTCACATTCTCAGGCAACTTCAGCGCCACAGCCGTTTTCAGATAGCCCTCAATGCAAAGGCTCTAGATGCAAATATTGGTGTGAGAGCTAATTCAATCAAGGAAACACTGCATGTTGGTGAAGGGCATATTGAAGAAGGATCAGCCAAGTGGTTCTTGTGGGAGAACAACTCCATTTGGCTCACTAACTTCACACACCACCAGGCTTCCAAGCAGCTCTCAAGGAAACTCAGTTTTCACACTCTATGTTTAGTGCCTTTTGAGTACCTAGGACTGAAATGAAGGTTGGTGAGCATCCCACACAAACGAATGCTCCACATGCGGGTTTCACATGCCACCAACTCCACATTCACAGGCAACTTCAGCGCCACAGCCATTTTCAGATAGCCCTCAATGCAAAGGCTCTAGACGCAAATATTGTGTGAGAGCTTATTCAATCAAGGAAACACTGCATGTTGGTGAAGGGCATATTGAAGAAGGATCAGCCGAGTGGTTCTTGTGGGAGAACAACTCCATTTGGCTCACTAACTTCACACACCATCAGGCTTCCAAGCAGCTCTCAAGGAAACTCAGTTTTCACACTCTAGGCTTAGTGCCCTTTGAGTGCATTATCTAGGAATGAACCTGGTAGAGCATCCCACACAAACGAATGCTCCACATGCGGGTTTCACATGCCACCAACTCCACATTCTCAGGCAACTTCAGCGCCACAGCCGTTTTCAGATAGCCCTCAATGCAAAGGCTCTAGACGCAAATATTGGTGTGAGAGCTAATTCAATCAAGGAAACACTGCATGTTGGTGAAGGGCATATTGAAGAAGGATCAGCCGAGTGGTTCTTGTGGGAGAACAACACCATTTGGCTCACTAACTTCACACACCATCAGGCTTCCAAGCAGCTCTCAAGGAAACTCAGTTTTCACACTCTAGGCTTAGTGCCCTTTGAGTGCATTATCTAGGAATGAACCTGGTAGAGCATCCCACACAAACGAATGCTCCACATGCGGGTTTCACATGCCACCAACTCCACATTCACAGGCAACTTCAGCGCCACAGCCGTTTTCAGATAGCCCTCAATGCAAAGGCTCTAGACGCAAATATTGGTGTGAGAGCTAATACAATCAAGGAAACACTGCATGTTGGTGAAGGGCATATTGAAGAAGGATCAGCCGAGTGGTTCTTGTGGGAGAACAACTCCATTTGGCTCACTAACTTCACACACCATCAGGCTTCCAAGCAGCTCTCAAGGAAACTCAGTTTTCACACTCTATGCTTAGTGCCCTTTTGAGTACCTAGGACTGAAATGAAGCTTGGTTAGCATCCCACACAAACGAATGCTCCACATGCGGGTTTCACATGCCACCAACTCCACATTCACAGGCAACTTCAGCGCCACAGCCATTTTCAGATAGCCCTCAATGCAAAGGCTCTAGACGCAAATATTGTGTGAGAGCTAATTCAATCAAGGAAACACTGCATGTTGGTGAAGGGCATATTGAAGAAGGATCAGCCGAGTGGTTCTTGTGGGAGAACAACTCCATTTGGCTCACGAACTTCACACACCATCAGGCTTCCAAGCAGCTCTCAAGGAAACTCAGTTTTCACACTCTATGCTTAGTGCCCTTTGAGTGCATTATCTAGGGATGAACCTGGTAGAGCATCCCACACAAACGAATGCTCCACATGCTGGTTTCACATGCCACCAACTCCACCTTGACAGGCAACTTCAGCGCCACAGCCATTTTCAGATAGCCCTCAATGCAAAGGCTCTAGACGCAAATATTGGTGTGAGAGCTAATTCAATCAAGGAAACACTGCATGTTGGTGAAGGGCATATTGAAGAAGGATCAGCCGAGTGGTTCTTGTGGGAGAACAACTCCATTTGGCTCACTAACTTCACACACCATCAGGCATCCAAGCAGCTCTCAAGGAAACTCAGTTTTCACACTCTATGCTTAGTGCCCTCTGAGTACCTAGGACTGAAATGAACCTGGTAGAGCATCCCACACAAACGAATGCTCCACATGCGGGTTTCACATGCCACCAACTCCACATTCTCAGGCAACTTCAGCACCACAGCCGTTTTCAGATTGCCCTCAATGCAAAGGCTCTAGACGCAAATATTGGTGTGAGAGCTAATTCAATCAAGGAAACACTGCATGTTGGTGAAGGGCATATTGAAGAAGGATCAGCCGAGTGGTTCTTGTGGGAGAACAACTCCATTTGGCTCACTAACTTCACACACCATCAGGCTTCCAAGCAGCTCTCAAGGAAACTCAGTTTTCAACTCTAGGCTTAGTGCCCTTTGAGTGCATTATCTAGGAATGAACCTGGTAGAGCATCCCACACAAACGAATGCTCCACATGCGGGTTTCACATGCCACCAACTCCACATTCTCAGGCAACTTCAGCGCCACAGCCGTTTTCAGATAGCCCTCAATGCAAAGGCTCTAGACGCAAATATTGGTGTGAGAGCTAATTCAATCAAGGAAACACTGCATGTTGGTGAAGGGCATATTGAAGAAGGATCAGCCAAGTGGTTCTTGTGGGAGAACAACTCCATTTGGCTCACTAACTTCACACACCATCAGGCTTCCAAGCAGCTCTCAAGGAACCTCAGTTTTCACACTCTATGCTTAGTGCCTTTTGAGTACGTAGGACTGAAATGAAGCTTGGTTAGCATCCCACACAAACGAATGCTCCACATGCGGGTTTCACATGCCACCAGCTCCACATTCACAGGCAACTTCAGCGCCACAGCCGTTTTCAGATAGCCCTCAATGCAAAGGCTCTAGACGCAAATATTGGTGTGAGAGCTAATTCAATCAAGGAAACACTGCATGTTGCTGAAGGGCATATTGAAGAAGGATCAGCCGAGTGGTTCTTGTGGGAGAACAACTCCATTTGGCTCACTAACTTCACACACCATCAGGCTTCCAAGCAGCTCTCAAGGAAACTCAGTTTTCACACTCTATGCTTAGTGCCCTTTGAGTGCATTATCTAGGAATGAACCTGGTAGAGCATCCCACACAAACGAATGCTCCACATGCGGGTTTCACATGCCACCAACTCCACATTCACAGGCAACTTCAGCGCCACACCCGTTATCAGATAGCCCTCAATGCAAAGGCTCTAGACGCAAATATTGGTGTGAGAGCTAATTCAATCAAGGAAACACTGCATGTTGGTGAAGGGCATATTGAAGAAGGATCAGCCGAGTGGTTCTTGTGGGAGAACAACTCCATTTGGCTCACTAACTTCACACACCATCAGGCTTCCAAGCAGCTCTCAAGGAAACTCAGTTTTCACACTCTATGCTTAGTGCCCTTTGAGTGCATTATCTAGGAATGAACCTGGTAGAGCATCCCACACAAACGAATGCTCCACATGCGGGTTTCACATGCCACCAACTTCACATTCTCAGGCAACTTCAGCGCCACAGCCGTTTTCAGATAGCCCTCAATGCAAAGGCTCTAGATGCAAATATTGGTGTGAGAGCTAATTCAATCAAGGAAACACTGCATGTTGGTGAAGGGCATATTGAAGAAGGATCAGCCAAGTGGTTCTTGTGGGAGAACAACTCCATTTGGCTCACTAACTTCACACACCACCAGGCTTCCAAGCAGCTCTCAAGGAAACTCAGTTTTCACACTCTATGTTTAGTGCCTTTTGAGTACCTAGGACTGAAATGAAGGTTGGTGAGCATCCCACACAAACGAATGCTCCACATGCGGGTTTCACATGCCACCAACTCCACATTCACAGGCAACTTCAGCGCCACAGCCATTTTCAGATAGCCCTCAATGCAAAGGCTCTAGACGCAAATATTGTGTGAGAGCTTATTCAATCAAGGAAACACTGCATGTTGGTGAAGGGCATATTGAAGAAGGATCAGCCGAGTGGTTCTTGTGGGAGAACAACTCCATTTGGCTCACTAACTTCACACACCATCAGGCTTCCAAGCAGCTCTCAAGGAAACTCAGTTTTCACACTCTAGGCTTAGTGCCCTTTGAGTGCATTATCTAGGAATGAACCTGGTAGAGCATCCCACACAAACGAATGCTCCACATGCGGGTTTCACATGCCACCAACTCCACATTCTCAGGCAACTTCAGCGCCACAGCCGTTTTCAGATAGCCCTCAATGCAAAGGCTCTAGACGCAAATATTGGTGTGAGAGCTAATTCAATCAAGGAAACACTGCATGTTGGTGAAGGGCATATTGAAGAAGGATCAGCCGAGTGGTTCTTGTGGGAGAACAACACCATTTGGCTCACTAACTTCACACACCATCAGGCTTCCAAGCAGCTCTCAAGGAAACTCAGTTTTCACACTCTAGGCTTAGTGCCCTTTGAGTGCATTATCTAGGAATGAACCTGGTAGAGCATCCCACACAAACGAATGCTCCACATGCGGGTTTCACATGCCACCAACTCCACATTCACAGGCAACTTCAGCGCCACAGCCGTTTTCAGATAGCCCTCAATGCAAAGGCTCTAGACGCAAATATTGGTGTGAGAGCTAATACAATCAAGGAAACACTGCATGTTGGTGAAGGGCATATTGAAGAAGGATCAGCCGAGTGGTTCTTGTGGGAGAACAACTCCATTTGGCTCACTAACTTCACACACCATCAGGCTTCCAAGCAGCTCTCAAGGAAACTCAGTTTTCACACTCTATGCTTAGTGCCCTTTTGAGTACCTAGGACTGAAATGAAGCTTGGTTAGCATCCCACACAAACGAATGCTCCACATGCGGGTTTCACATGCCACCAACTCCACATTCACAGGCAACTTCAGCGCCACAGCCATTTTCAGATAGCCCTCAATGCAAAGGCTCTAGACGCAAATATTGTGTGAGAGCTAATTCAATCAAGGAAACACTGCATGTTGGTGAAGGGCATATTGAAGAAGGATCAGCCGAGTGGTTCTTGTGGGAGAACAACTCCATTTGGCTCACTAACTTCACACACCATCAGGCTTCCAAGCAGCTCTCAAGGAAACTCAGTTTTCACACTCTAGGCTTAGTGCCCTTTGAGTGCATTATCTAGGAATGAACCTGGTAGAGCATCCCACACAAACGAATGCTCCACATGCGGGTTTCACATGCCACCAACTCCACATTGACAGGCAACTTCAGCGCCACAGCCGTTTTCAGATAGCCCTCAATGCAAAGGATCTAGACGCAAATATTGGTGTGAGAGCTAATTCAATCAAGGAAACACTGCATGTTGGTGAAGGGCATATTGAAGAAGGATCAGCCGAGTGGTTCTTGTGGGAGAACAACTCCATTTGGCTCACGAACTTCACACACCATCAGGCTTCCAAGCAGCTCTCAAGGAAACTCAGTTTTCACACTCTATGCTTAGTGCCCTTTGAGTGCATTATCTAGGGATGAACCTGGTAGAGCATCCCACACAAACGAATGCTCCACATGCGGGTTTCACATGCCACCAACTCCACCTTGACAGGCAACTTCAGCGCCACAGTCATTTTCAGATAGCCCTCAATGCAAAGGCTCTAGACGCAAATATTGGTGTGAGAGCTAATTCAATCAAGGAAACACTGCATGTTGGTGAAGGGCATATTGAAGAAGGATCAGCCGAGTGGTTCTTGTGGGAGAACAACTCCATTTGGCTCACTAACTTCACACACCATCAGGCATCCAAGCAGCTCTCAAGGAAACTCAGTTTTCACACTCTATGCTTAGTGCCCTCTGAGTACCTAGGACTGAAATGAACCTGGTAGAGCATCCCACACAAACGAATGCTCCACATGCGGGTTTCACATGCCACCAACTCCACATTCTCAGGCAACTTCAGCACCACAGCCGTTTTCAGATTGCCCTCAATGCAAAGGCTCTAGACGCAAATATTGGTGTGAGAGCTAATTCAATCAAGGAAACACTGCATGTTGGTGAAGGGCATATTGAAGAAGGATCAGCCGAGTGGTTCTTGTGGGAGAACAACTCCATTTGGCTCACTAACTTCACACACCATCAGGCTTCCAAGCAGCTCTCAAGGAAACTCAGTTTTCAACTCTAGGCTTAGTGCCCTTTGAGTGCATTATCTAGGAATGAACCTGGTAGAGCATCCCACACAAACGAATGCTCCACATGCGGGTTTCACATGCCACCAACTCCACATTCTCAGGCAACTTCAGCGCCACAGCCGTTTTCAGATAGCCCTCAATGCAAAGGCTCTAGACGCAAATATTGGTGTGAGAGCTAATTCAATCAAGGAAACACTGCATGTTGGTGAAGGGCATATTGAAGAAGGATCAGCCAAGTGGTTCTTGTGGGAGAACAACTCCATTTGGCTCACTAACTTCACACACCATCAGGCTTCCAAGCAGCTCTCAAGGAAACTCAGCTTTCACACTCTAGGCTTAGTGCCCTTTGAGTGCATTATCTAGGAATGAACCTGGTAGAGCATTACACACAAACGAATGCCCCACATGCGGGTTTCACATGCCACCAACTCCACATTCTCAGGCAACTTCAGCGCCACAGCCGTTTTCAGATAGCCCTCAATGCAAAGGCTCTAGACGAAAATATTGGTGTGAGAGCTAATTCAATCAAGGAAACAATGCATGTTGGTGAAGGGCATATTGAAGAAGGATCAGCCAAGTGGTTCTTGTGGGAGAACAACTCCATTTGGCTCACGAACTTCACACACCATCAGGCTTCCAAGCAGCTCTCAAGGAAACTCAGTTTTCACACTCTAGGCTTAGTGCCCTTTGAGTGCATTATCTAGGAATGAACCTGGTAGAGCATCCCACACAAACGAATGCTCCACATGTGGGTTTCACATGCCACCAACTCCACATTCTCAGGCAACCTCAGCGCCACAGCCGTTTTCAGATAGCCCTCAATGCAAAGGCTCTAGACGCAAATATTGGTGTGAGAGCTAATTCAATCAAGGAAACACTGCATGTTGGTGAAGGGCATATTGAAGAAGGATCAGCCGAGTGGTTCTTGTGGGAGAACAACTCCATTTGGCTCACTAACTTCACACACCATCAGGCTTCCAATCAGCTCTCAAGGAAACTCAGTTTTCACACTCTATGCTTAGTGCCTTTTGAGTACCTAGGACTGAAATGAAGCTTGGTTAGCATCCCACACAAACGAATGCTCCACATGCGGGTTTCACATGCCACCAGCTCCACATTCACAGGCAACTTCAGCGCCACAGCCGTTTTCAGATAGCCCTCAATGCAAAGGCTCTAGACGCAAATATTGGTGTGAGAGCTAATTCAATCAAGGAAACACTGCATGTTGCTGAAGGGCATATTGAAGAAGGATCAGCCGAGTGGTTCTTGTGGGAGAACAACTCCATTTGGCTCACTAACTTCACACACCATCAGGCTTCCAAGCAGCTCTCAAGGAAACTCAGTTTTCACACTCTAGGCTTAGTGCCCTTTGAGTGCATTATCTAGGAATGAACCTGGTAGAGCATCCCACACAAACGAATGCTCCACATGCGGGTTTCACATGCCACCAACTCCACATTCTCAGGCAACTTCAGCGCCACACCCGTTATCAGATAGCCCTCAATGCAAAGGCTCTAGACGCAAATATTGGTGTGAGAGCTAATTCAATCAAGGAAACACTGCATGTTGGTGAAGGGCATATTGAAGAAGGATCAGCCGAGTGGTTCTTGTGGGAGAACAACTCCATTTGGCTCACTAACTTCACACACCATCAGGCTTCCAAGCAGCTCTCAAGGAAACTCAGTTTTCACACTCTATGCTTAGTGCCCTTTGAGTGCATTATCTAGGAATGAACCTGGTAGAGCATCCCACACAAACGAATGCTCCACATGCGTGTTTCACATGCCACCAACTCCACATTCACAGGCAACTTCAGCGCCACAGCCGTTTTCAGATAGCCCTCAATGCAAAGGCTCTAGATGCAAATATTGGTGTGAGAGCTAATTCAATCAAGGAAACACTGCATGTTGGTGAAGGGCATATTGAAGAAGGATCAGCCGAGTGGTTCTTGTGGGAGAACAACTCCATTTGGCTCACTAACTTCACACACCACAAGGCTTCCAAGCAGCTCTCAAGGAAACTCAGTTTTCACACTCTATGTTTAGTGCCTTTTGAGTACCTTGGACTGAAATGAAGGTTGGTGAGCATCCCACACAAACGAATGCTCCACATGCGGGTTTCACATGCCACCAACTCCACATTCACAGGCAACTTCAGCGCCACAGCCATTTTCAGATAGCCCTCAATGCAAAGGCTCTAGACGCAAATATTGTGTGAGAGCTTATTCAATCAAGGAAACACTGCATGTTGGTGAAGGGCATATTGAAGAAGGATCAGCCGAGTGGTTCTTGTGGGAGAACAACTCCATTTGGCTCACTAACTTCACACACCATCAGGCTTCCAAGCAGCTCTCAAGGAAACTCAGTTTTCACACTCTAGGCTTAGTGCCCTTTGAGTGCATTATCTAGGAATGAACCTGGTAGAGCATCCCACACAAACGAATGCTCCACATGCGGGTTTCACATGCCACCAACTCCACATTGACAGGCAACTTCAGCGCCACAGCCGTTTTCAGATAGCCCTCAATGCAAAGGCTCTAGACGCAAATATTGGTGTGAGAGCTAATTCAATCAAGGAAACACTGCATGTTGGTGAAGGGCATATTGAAGAAGGATCAGCCGAGTGGTTCTTGTGGGAGAACAACTCCATTTGGCTCACTAACTTCACACACCATCAGGCTTCCAAGCAGCTCTCAAGGAAACTCAGTTTTCACACTCTATGCTTAGTGCCTTTTGAGTACCTAGGACTGAAATGAAACTTGGTTAGCATCCCACACAAACGAATGCTCCACATGCGGGTTTCACATGCCACCAACTCCACATTGACAGGCAACTTCAGCGCCACAGCCATTTTCAGATAGCCCTCAATGCAAAGGCTCTAGACGCAAATATTGTGTGAGAGCTAATTCAATCAAGGAAACACTGCATGTTGGTGAAGGGCATATTGAAGAAGGATCAGCCGAGTGGTTCTTGTGGGAGAACAACTCCATTTGGCTCACTAACTTCACACACCATCAGGCTTCCAAGCAGCTCTCTAGGAAATTCAGTTTTCACACTCTAGGCTTAGTGCCCTTTGAGTGCATTATCTAGGAATGAACCTGGTAGAGCATCCCACACAAACGAATGCTCCACATGCGGGTTTCACATGCCACCAACTCCACATTCTCAGGCAACTTCAGCGCCACAGCCGTTTTCAGATAGCCCTCAATGCAAAGGCTCTAGACGCAAATATTGGTGTGAGAGCTAATTCAATCAAGGAAACACTGCATGTTGGTGAAGGGCATATTGAAGAAGGATCAGCTGAGTGGTTCTTGTTTGAGAACAACTCCATTTGGCTCACTAACTTCACACACCACCAGGCTTCCAAGCCGCTCTCAAGGAAACTCAGTTTTCACACTCTATGCTTAGTGCCTTTTGAGTACCTAGGACTGAAATGAAGGTTGGTGAGCATGCCACACAAACGAATGCTCCACATGCGGGTTTCACATGCCACCAACTCCACATTCACAGGCAACTTCAGCGCCACAGCCGTTTTCAGATAGCCCTCAATGCAAAGGCTCTAGACGCAAATATTGGTGTGAGAGCTAATTCAATCAAGGAAACTCTGCATGTTGGTGAAGGGCATATTGAAGAAGGATCAGCCGAGTGGTTCTTGTGGGAGAACAACTCCATTTGGCTCACTAACTTCACACGCCATCAGGCTTCCAAGCAGCTCTCAAGGAAACTCAGTTTTCACACTCTATGGTTAGTGCCCTTTGAGTGCATTATCTAGGAATGAACCTGGTAGACATCCCACACAAACAAATGCTCCACATGCGGGTTTCACATGCCACCAACTCCACATTCTCAGGCAACTTCAGCGCCACAGCCGTTTTCAGATAGCCCTCAATGCAAAGGCTCTAGACGCAAATATTGGTGTGAGAGCTAATTCAATCAAGGAAACACTGCATGTTGGTGAAGGGCATATTGAAGAAGGATCAGCCGAGTGGTTCTTGTGGGAGAACAACTCCATTTGGCTCACTAACTTCACACACCATCAGGCTTCCAAGCAGCTCTCAAGGAAACTCAGTTTTCACACTCTAGGCTTAGTGCCCTTTGAGTGCATTATCTAGGAATGAACCTGGTAGACATCCCACACAAACAAATGCTCCACATGCGGGTTTCACATGCCACCAACTCCACATTCTCAGGCAACTTCAGCGCCACAGCCGTTTTCAGATAGCCCTCAATGCAAAGGGTCTAGACACAAATATTGGTGTGAGAGCTAATTCAATCAAGGAAACACTGCATGTTTCTGAAGGGCATATTGAAGAAGGATCAGCCGAGTGGTTCTTGTGGGAGAACAACTCCATTTGGCTCACTAACTTCACACACCATCAGGCTTCCAAGCAGCTCTCAAGGAAACTCAGTTTTCACACTCTATGCTTAGTGCCCTTTGAGTGCATTATCTAGGGATGAACCTGGTAGAGCATCCCACACAAACGAATGCTCCACATGCGGGTTTCACATGCCACCAACTCCACCTTGACAGGCAACTTCAGCGCCACAGTCATTTTCAGATAGCCCTCAATGCAAAGGCTCTAGACGCAAATATTGGTGTGAGAGCTAATTCAATCAAGGAAACACTGCATGTTGGTGAAGGGCATATTGAAGAAGGATCAGCCGAGTGGTTCTTGTGGGAGAACAACTCCATTTGGCTCACTAACTTCACACACCATCAGGCATCCAAGCAGCTCTCAAGGAAACTCAGTTTTCACACTCTATGCTTAGTGCCCTCTGAGTACCTAGGACTGAAATGAACCTGGTAGAGCATCCCACACAAACGAATGCTCCACATGCGGGTTTCACATGCCACCAACTCCACATTCTCAGGCAACTTCAGCACCACAGCCGTTTTCAGATTGCCCTCAATGCAAAGGCTCTAGACGCAAATATTGGTGTGAGAGCTAATTCAATCAAGGAAACACTGCATGTTGGTGAAGGGCATATTGAAGAAGGATCAGCCGAGTGGTTCTTGTGGGAGAACAACTCCATTTGGCTCACTAACTTCACACACCATCAGGCTTCCAAGCAGCTCTCAAGGAAACTCAGTTTTCAACTCTAGGCTTAGTGCCCTTTGAGTGCATTATCTAGGAATGAACCTGGTAGAGCATCCCACACAAACGAATGCTCCACATGCGGGTTTCACATGCCACCAACTCCACATTCTCAGGCAACTTCAGCGCCACAGCCGTTTTCAGATAGCCCTCAATGCAAAGGCTCTAGACGCAAATATTGGTGTGAGAGCTAATTCAATCAAGGAAACACTGCATGTTGGTGAAGGGCATATTGAAGAAGGATCAGCCAAGTGGTTCTTGTGGGAGAACAACTCCATTTGGCTCACTAACTTCACACACCATCAGGCTTCCAAGCAGCTCTCAAGGAAACTCAGCTTTCACACTCTAGGCTTAGTGCCCTTTGAGTGCATTATCTAGGAATGAACCTGGTAGAGCATTACACACAAACGAATGCCCCACATGCGGGTTTCACATGCCACCAACTCCACATTCTCAGGCAACTTCAGCGCCACAGCCGTTTTCAGATAGCCCTCAATGCAAAGGCTCTAGACGAAAATATTGGTGTGAGAGCTAATTCAATCAAGGAAACAATGCATGTTGGTGAAGGGCATATTGAAGAAGGATCAGCCAAGTGGTTCTTGTGGGAGAACAACTCCATTTGGCTCACGAACTTCACACACCATCAGGCTTCCAAGCAGCTCTCAAGGAAACTCAGTTTTCACACTCTAGGCTTAGTGCCCTTTGAGTGCATTATCTAGGAATGAACCTGGTAGAGCATCCCACACAAACGAATGCTCCACATGTGGGTTTCACATGCCACCAACTCCACATTCTCAGGCAACCTCAGCGCCACAGCCGTTTTCAGATAGCCCTCAATGCAAAGGCTCTAGACGCAAATATTGGTGTGAGAGCTAATTCAATCAAGGAAACACTGCATGTTGGTGAAGGGCATATTGAAGAAGGATCAGCCGAGTGGTTCTTGTGGGAGAACAACTCCATTTGGCTCACTAACTTCACACACCATCAGGCTTCCAATCAGCTCTCAAGGAAACTCAGTTTTCACACTCTATGCTTAGTGCCTTTTGAGTACCTAGGACTGAAATGAAGCTTGGTTAGCATCCCACACAAACGAATGCTCCACATGCGGGTTTCACATGCCACCAGCTCCACATTCACAGGCAACTTCAGCGCCACAGCCGTTTTCAGATAGCCCTCAATGCAAAGGCTCTAGACGCAAATATTGGTGTGAGAGCTAATTCAATCAAGGAAACACTGCATGTTGCTGAAGGGCATATTGAAGAAGGATCAGCCGAGTGGTTCTTGTGGGAGAACAACTCCATTTGGCTCACTAACTTCACACACCATCAGGCTTCCAAGCAGCTCTCAAGGAAACTCAGTTTTCACACTCTAGGCTTAGTGCCCTTTGAGTGCATTATCTAGGAATGAACCTGGTAGAGCATCCCACACAAACGAATGCTCCACATGCGGGTTTCACATGCCACCAACTCCACATTCTCAGGCAACTTCAGCGCCACACCCGTTATCAGATAGCCCTCAATGCAAAGGCTCTAGACGCAAATATTGGTGTGAGAGCTAATTCAATCAAGGAAACACTGCATGTTGGTGAAGGGCATATTGAAGAAGGATCAGCCGAGTGGTTCTTGTGGGAGAACAACTCCATTTGGCTCACTAACTTCACACACCATCAGGCTTCCAAGCAGCTCTCAAGGAAACTCAGTTTTCACACTCTATGCTTAGTGCCCTTTGAGTGCATTATCTAGGAATGAACCTGGTAGAGCATCCCACACAAACGAATGCTCCACATGCGTGTTTCACATGCCACCAACTCCACATTCACAGGCAACTTCAGCGCCACAGCCGTTTTCAGATAGCCCTCAATGCAAAGGCTCTAGATGCAAATATTGGTGTGAGAGCTAATTCAATCAAGGAAACACTGCATGTTGGTGAAGGGCATATTGAAGAAGGATCAGCCAAGTGGTTCTTGTGGGAGAACAACTCCATTTGGCTCACTAACTTCACACACCACAAGGCTTCCAAGCAGCTCTCAAGGAAACTCAGTTTTCACACTCTATGTTTAGTGCCTTTTGAGTACCTTGGACTGAAATGAAGGTTGGTGAGCATCCCACACAAACGAATGCTCCACATGCGGGTTTCACATGCCACCAACTCCACATTCACAGGCAACTTCAGCGCCACAGCCATTTTCAGATAGCCCTCAATGCAAAGGCTCTAGACGCAAATATTGTGTGAGAGCTTATTCAATCAAGGAAACACTGCATGTTGGTGAAGGGCATATTGAAGAAGGATCAGCCGAGTGGTTCTTGTGGGAGAACAACTCCATTTGGCTCACTAACTTCACACACCATCAGGCTTCCAAGCAGCTCTCAAGGAAACTCAGTTTTCACACTCTAGGCTTAGTGCCCTTTGAGTGCATTATCTAGGAATGAACCTGGTAGAGCATCCCACACAAACGAATGCTCCACATGCGGGTTTCACATGCCACCAACTCCACATTGACAGGCAACTTCAGCGCCACAGCCGTTTTCAGATAGCCCTCAATGCAAAGGCTCTAGACGCAAATATTGGTGTGAGAGCTAATTCAATCAAGGAAACACTGCATGTTGGTGAAGGGCATATTGAAGAAGGATCAGCCGAGTGGTTCTTGTGGGAGAACAACTCCATTTGGCTCACTAACTTCACACACCATCAGGCTTCCAAGCAGCTCTCAAGGAAACTCAGTTTTCACACTCTATGCTTAGTGCCTTTTGAGTACCTAGGACTGAAATGAAACTTGGTTAGCATCCCACACAAACGAATGCTCCACATGCGGGTTTCACATGCCACCAACTCCACATTGACAGGCAACTTCAGCGCCACAGCCATTTTCAGATAGCCCTCAATGCAAAGGCTCTAGACGCAAATATTGTGTGAGAGCTAATTCAATCAAGGAAACACTGCATGTTGGTGAAGGGCATATTGAAGAAGGATCAGCCGAGTGGTTCTTGTGGGAGAACAACTCCATTTGGCTCACTAACTTCACACACCATCAGGCTTCCAAGCAGCTCTCTAGGAAATTCAGTTTTCACACTCTAGGCTTAGTGCCCTTTGAGTGCATTATCTAGGAATGAACCTGGTAGAGCATCCCACACAAACGAATGCTCCACATGCGGGTTTCACATGCCACCAACTCCACATTCTCAGGCAACTTCAGCGCCACAGCCGTTTTCAGATAGCCCTCAATGCAAAGGCTCTAGACGCAAATATTGGTGTGAGAGCTAATTCAATCAAGGAAACACTGCATGTTGGTGAAGGGCATATTGAAGAAGGATCAGCTGAGTGGTTCTTGTTTGAGAACAACTCCATTTGGCTCACTAACTTCACACACCACCAGGCTTCCAAGCCGCTCTCAAGGAAACTCAGTTTTCACACTCTATGCTTAGTGCCTTTTGAGTACCTAGGACTGAAATGAAGGTTGGTGAGCATGCCACACAAACGAATGCTCCACATGCGGGTTTCACATGCCACCAACTCCACATTCACAGGCAACTTCAGCGCCACAGCCGTTTTCAGATAGCCCTCAATGCAAAGGCTCTAGACGCAAATATTGGTGTGAGAGCTAATTCAATCAAGGAAACTCTGCATGTTGGTGAAGGGCATATTGAAGAAGGATCAGCCGAGTGGTTCTTGTGGGAGAACAACTCCATTTGGCTCACTAACTTCACACGCCATCAGGCTTCCAAGCAGCTCTCAAGGAAACTCAGTTTTCACACTCTATGGTTAGTGCCCTTTGAGTGCATTATCTAGGAATGAACCTGGTAGACATCCCACACAAACAAATGCTCCACATGCGGGTTTCACATGCCACCAACTCCACATTCTCAGGCAACTTCAGCGCCACAGCCGTTTTCAGATAGCCCTCAATGCAAAGGCTCTAGACGCAAATATTGGTGTGAGAGCTAATTCAATCAAGGAAACACTGCATGTTGGTGAAGGGCATATTGAAGAAGGATCAGCCGAGTGGTTCTTGTGGGAGAACAACTCCATTTGGCTCACTAACTTCACACACCATCAGGCTTCCAAGCAGCTCTCAAGGAAACTCAGTTTTCACACTCTAGGCTTAGTGCCCTTTGAGTGCATTATCTAGGAATGAACCTGGTAGACATCCCACACAAACAAATGCTCCACATGCGGGTTTCACATGCCACCAACTCCACATTCTCAGGCAACTTCAGCGCCACAGCCGTTTTCAGATAGCCCTCAATGCAAAGGGTCTAGACACAAATATTGGTGTGAGAGCTAATTCAATCAAGGAAACACTGCATGTTTCTGAAGGGCATATTGAAGAAGGATCAGCCGAGTGGTTCTTGTGGGAGAACAACTCCATTTGGCTCACTAACTTCACACACCATCAGGCTTCCAAGCAGCTCTCAAGGAAACTCAGTTTTCACACTCTAGGCTTAGTGCCCTTTGAGTGCATTATCTAGGAATGAACCTGGTAGACATCCCACACAAACAAATGCTCCACATGCGGGTTTCACATGCCACCAACTCCACATTCTCAGGCAACTTCAGCGCCACACCCGTTTTCAGATAGCCCTCAATGCAAAGGCTCTAGACACAAATATTGGTGTGAGAGCTAATTCAATCAAGGAAACACTGCATGTTGGTGAAGGGCATATTAAAGAAGGATCAGCCGAGTGGTTCTTGTGGGAGAACAACTCCATTTGGCTCACTAACTTCACACACCATCAGGCTTCCAAGCAGCTCTCAAGGAAACTCAGTTTTCACACTCTAGGCTTAGTGCCTTTTGATTGCATTATCTAGGATTGAACCTGGTACAGCATGCCACACAAACGAATGCTCCACATGCGGGTTTCACATGCCACCAACTCCACATTCACAGGCAACTTCAGCGCCACAGCTGTTTTCAGATAGCCCTCAATGCAAAGGCTCTAGACGCAAATATTGGTGTGAGAGCTAATTCAATCAAGGAAACACTGCATGTTGGTGAAGGGCATATTGAAGAAGGATCAGCTGAGTGGTTCTTGTGGGAGAACAACTCCATTTGGCTCACTAACTTCACACACCATCAGGCTTCCAAGCAGCTCTCAAGGAAACTCAGTTTTCACACTCTAGGCTTAGTGCCCTTTGAGTGCATTATCTAGGATTGAACCTGGTAGAGCATGCCACACAAACGAATGCTCCACATGCGGGTTTCACATGCCACCAACTCCACATTCACAGGCAACTTCAGCGCCACAGCCGTTTTCAGATAGCCCTCAATGCAAAGGCTCTAGACGCAAATATTGGTGTGAGAGCTAATTCAATCAAGGAAACACTGCATGTTGGTGAAGGGCATATTGAAGAAGGATCAGCCGAGTGGTTCTTGTGGGAGAACAACTCCATTTGGCTCACTAACTTCACACACCACCAGGCTTCCAAGCAGCTCTCAAGGAAACTCAGTTTTCACACTCTATGCTTAGTGCCTTTTGAGTACCTAGGACTGAAATGAAGGTTGGTGAGCATCCCACACAAACGAATGCTCCACATGCGGGTTTCACATGCCACCAACTCCACATTCACAGGCAACTTCAGCGCCACAGCCGTTTTCAGATAGCCCTCAATGCAAAGGCTCTAGACGCAAATATTGGTGTGAGAGCTAATTCAATCAAGGAAACTCTGCATGTTGGTGAAGGGCATATTGAAGAAGGATCAGCCGAGTGGTTCTTGTTTGAGAACAACTCCATTTGGTTCACTAACTTCACACGCCATCAGGCTTCCAAGTAGCTCTCAAGGAAACTCAGTTTTCACACTCTATGCTTAGTGCCCTTTGAGTGCATTATCTAGGAATGAACCTGGTAGAGCATCCCACACAAACGAATGCTCCACATATGGGTTTCACATGCCACCAACTCCACATTCTCAGGCAACTTCAGCGCCACACCCGTTTTCAGATAGACCTCAATGCAAAGGCTCTAGAAGCAAATATTGGTGTGAGAGCTAATTCAATCAAGGAAACACTGCATGTTAGTGAAGGGCATATTGAAGAAGGATCAGCCGAGTGGTTCTTGTGGGAGAACAACTCCATTTGGCTCACTAACTTCACACACCACCAGGCTTCCAAGCAGCTCTCAAGGAAACTCAGTTTTCACACTCTAGGCTTAGTGCCCTTTGAGTGCATTATCTAGGAATGAACCTGGTAGAGCATCCCACACAAACGAATGCTCCACATGCGGGTTTCACATGCCACCAACTCCACATTCACAGGCAACTTCAGCGCCACACCCGTTTTCAGATAGCCCTCAATGCAAAGGCTCTAGACGCAAATATTGGTGTGAGAGCTAATTCAATCAAGGAAACACTGCATGTTGGTGAAGGGCATATTGAAGAAGGATCAGCCAAGTGGTGCTTGTGGGAGAACAACTCCATTTGGCTCACTAACTTCACATACCATCAGGCTTCCAAGCAGCTCTCAAGGAAACTCAGTTTTCACACTCTATGCTTAGTGCCCTTTGAGTGCATTATCTAGGAATGAACCTGGTAGAGCATCCCACACAAACGAATGCTCCACATGCGGGTTTCACATGCCACCAACTCCACATTGACAGGCAACTTCAGCGCCACAGCCGTTTTCAGATAGCCCTCAATGCAAAGGCTCTAGACGCAAATATTGGTGTGAGAGCTAATTCAATCAAGGAAACTCTGCATGTTGGTGAAGGGCATATTGAAGAAGGATCAGCCGAGTGGTTCTTGTTTGAGAACAACTCCATTTGGCTCACTAACTTCACATGCCATCAGGCTTCCAAGCAGCTCTCAAGGAAACTCAGTTTTCACACTCTATGCTTAGTGCCCTTTGAGTGCATTATCTAGGAATGAACCTGGTAGAGCATCCCACACAAACGAATGCTCCACATATGGGTTTCACATGCCACCAACTCCACATTCTCAGGCAACTTCAGCGCCACACCCGTTTTCAGATAGCCCTCAATACAAAGGCTCTAGACGCAAATATTGGTGTGAGAGCTAATTCAATCAAGGAAACACTGCATGTTAGTGAAGGGCATATTGAAGAAGGATCAGCCGAGTGGTTCTTGTGGGAGAACAACTCCATTTGGCTCACTAACTTCACACACCACCAGGCTTCCAAGCAGCTCTCAAGGAAACTCAGTTTTCACACTCTAGACTTAGTGCCCTTTGAGTGCATTATCTAGGAATGAACCTGGTAGAGCATCCCACACAAACGAATACTCCACATGCGGGTTTCACATGCCACCAACTCCACATTCACAGGCAACTTCAGCGCCACAGCCGTTTTCAGATAGCCCTCAATGCAAAGGCTCTAGACGCAAATATTGGTGTGAGAGCTAATTCAATCAAGGAAACACTGCATGTTGGTGAAGGGCATATTGAAGAAGGATCAGACAAGTGGTGCTTGTGGGAGAACAACTCCATTTGGCTCACTAACTTCACATACCATCAGGCTTCCAAGCAGCTCTCAAGGAAACTCAGTTTTCACACTCTAGGCTTAGTGCCCTTTGAGTGCATTATCTAGGAATGAACCTGGTAGAGCATCCCACACAAACGAATGCTCCACATGCGGGTTTCACATGCCACCAACTCCACATTCTCAGGCAACTTCAGCGCCACAGCCGTTTTCAGATAGCCCTCAATGCAAAGGCTCTAGACGTAAATATTGGTGTGAGAGCTAATTCAATCAAGGAAACACTGCATGTTGCTGAAGGGCATATTGAAGAAGGATCAGCCGAGTGGTTCTTGTGGGAGAACAACTCCATTTGGCTCACTAACTTCACACACCATCAGGCTTCCAAGCAGCTCTCAAGGAAACTCAGTTTTCACACTCTATGCTTAGTGCCTTTTGAGTACCTGGGGCTGAAATGAAGGTTGGTGAGCATGCCACACAAACGAATGCTCCACATGCGGGTTTCACATGCCACCAACTCCACATTGACAGGCAACTTCAGCGCCACAGCCGTTTTCAGATAGCCCTCAATGCAAAGGGTCTAGACGCAAATATTGGTGTGAGAGCTAATTCAATCAAGGAAACACTGCATGTTTCTGAAGGGCATATTGAAGAAGGATCAGCCGAGTGGTTCTTGTGGGAGAACAACTTCATTTGGCTCACTAACTTCACACGCCATCAGGCTTCCAAGCAGCTCTCAAGGAAACTCAGTTTTCACACTCTAGGCTTAGTGCCCTTTGAGTGCATTATCTAGGAATGAACCTGGTAGAGCATCCCACACAAACGAATGCTCCACATACGGGTTTCACATGCCACCAACTCCACATTCTCAGGCAACTTCAGCGCCACAGCCGTTTTCAGATAGCCCTCAATGCAAAGGCTCTAGACGCAAATATTGGTGTGAGAGCTAATTCAATCAAGGAAACACTGCATGTTGGTGAAGGGCATATTGAAGAAGGATCAGCTGAGTGGTTCTTGTGGGAGAACAACTCCATTTGGCTCACTAACTTCACACACCATCAGGCTTCCAAGCAGCTCTCAAGGAAACTCAGTTTTCACACTCTAGGCTTAGTGCCCTTTGAGTGCATTATCTAGGAATGAACCTGGTAGAGCATCCCACACAAACAAATGCTCCACATGCGGGTTTCACATGCCTCAACTCCACATTCTCAGGCAACTTCAGCGCCACAGCCATTTTCAGATAGCCCTCAATGCAAAGGCTCTAGACGCAAATATTGGTGTGAGAGCTAATTCAATCAAGGAAACACTGCATGTTGGTGAAGGGCATATTGAAGAAGGATCAGCCAAGTGGTGCTTGTGGGAGAACAACTCCATTTGGCTCATTAACTTCACACACCATCAGGCTTCCAAGCAGCTCTCAAGGAAACTCAGTTTTCACACTCTATGGTTAGTGCCCTTTGAGTGCATTATCTAGGAATGAACCTGGTAGAGCATCCCACACAAACGAATGCTACACATGCGGGTTTCACATGCCACCAACTCCACATTCTCAGGCAACTTCAGCGCCACAGCCGTTTTCAGATAGCCCTCAATGCAAAGGCTCTAGACACAAATACTGGTGTGAGAGCTAATTCAATCAAGGAAACACTGCATGTTGGTGAAGGGCATATTGAAGAAGGATCAGCCGAGTGGTTCTTGTGGGAGAACAACTCCATTTGGCTCACTAACTTCACACACCATCAGGCTTCCAAGCAGCTCTCAAGGAAACTCAGTTTTCACACTCTAGGCTTAGTGCCCTTTGAGTGCATTATCTAGGAATGAACCTGGTAGACATCCCACACAAACAAATGCTCCACATGCGGGTTTCACATGCCACCAACTCCACATTCTCAGGCAACTTGAGCGCCGCAGCCGTTTTCAGATAGCCCTCAATGCAAAGGCCCTAGACACAAATATTGGTGTGAGAGCTAATTGAATCAAGGAAACACTGCATGTTGGTGAAGGGCATATTGAAGAAGGATCAGCCGAGTGGTTCTTGTGGGAGAACAACTCCATTTGGCTCACTAACTTCACACACCATCAGGCTTCCAAGCAGCTCTCAAGGAAACTCAGTTTTCACACTCTATGCTTAGTGCCCTTTGAGTGCATTATCTAGGAATGAACCTGGTAGAGCATCCCACACAAACGAATGCTCCACATGCGGGTTTCACATGCCTCAACTCCACATTCTCAGGCAACTTCAGCGCCACAGCCATTTTCAGATAGCCCTCAATGCAAAGGCTCTAGACGCAAATATTGGTGTGAGAGCTAATTGAATCAAGGAAACACTGCATGTTGGTGAAGGGCATATTGAAGAAGGATCAGCCGAGTGGTTCTTGTGGGAGAACAACTCCATTTGGCTCACTAACTTCACACACCATCAGGCTTCCAAGCAGCTCTCAAGGAAACTCAGTTTTCACACTCTATGCTTAGTGCCCTTTGAGTGCATTATCTAGGAATGAACCTGGTAGAGCATCCCACACAAACGAATGCTCCACATGCGGGTTTCACATGCCACCAACTCCACATTCTTAGGCAACTTCAGCGCCACAGCCGTTTTCAGATAGCCCTCAATGCAAAGGCTTTAGACGCAAATATTGGAGTGAGAGCTAATTCAATCAAGGAAACACTGCATGTTGGTGAAGGACATAATGAAGAAGGATCAGCCGAGTGGTTCTTGTGGGAGAACAACTCCATTTGGCTCACTAACTTCACACACCATCACGCTTCCAAGCAGCTCTCAAGGAAACTCAGTTTTCCCACTCGATGCTTAGTGCCCTTTGAGTGCATTATCTAGGAATGAACCTGGTAGAGCATCCCACACAAACGAATGCTCCACATGCGGGTTTCACATGCCACCAACTCCACATTGACAGGCAACTTCAGCGCCACACCCGTTTTCAGATAGCCCTCAATGCAAAGGCTCTAGACGCAAATATTGGTGTGAGAGCTAATTCAATCAAGGAAACACTGCATGTTGGTGAAGGGCATATTGAAGAAGGATCAGCCGAGTGGTTCTTGTGGGAGAATAACTCCATTTGGCTCACTAACTTCACACACCATCAGGCTTCCAAGCAGCTCTCAAGGAAACTCAGTTTTCACACTCTAGGCTTAGTGCCCTTTGAGTGCATTATCTAGGAATGAACCTGGCAGAGCATCCCACACAAACGAATGCTCCACATGCGGGTTTCACATGCCACCAACTCCACATTCTCAGGCAACTTCAGCGCCACACCCGTTTTCAGATAGCCCTCAATGCAAAGGCTCTAGACGCAAATATTGGTGTGAGAGCTAATTCAATCAAGGAAACTCTGCATGTTGGTGAAGGGCATATTGAAGAAGGATCAGCCGAGTGGTTCTTGTGGGAGAACAACTCCATTTGGCTCACTAACTTCACACACCATCAGGCTTCCAAGCAGCTCTCAAGGAAACTCAGTTTTCACACTCTATGCTTAGTGCCCTTTGAGTGCATTATCTAGGAATGAACCTGGTAGAGCATCCCACACAAACGAATGCTCCACATGCGGGTTTCACATGCCTCAACTCCACATTCTCAGGCAACTTCAGCGCCACAGCCATTTTCAGATAGCCCTCAATGCAAAGGCTCTAGACGCAAATATTGGTGTGAGAACTAATTCAATCAAGGAAACACTGCATGTTGGTGAAGGGCATATTGAAGAAGGATCAGCCAAGTGGTGCTTGTGGGAGAACAACTCCATTTGGCTCACTAACTTCACACACCATCACGCTTCCAAGCAGCTCTCAAGGAAACTCAGTTTTCACACTCTATGCTTAGTGCCCTTTGAGTGCATTATCTAGGAATGAACCTGGTAGAGCATCCCACACAAACGAATGCTCCACATGCGGGTTTCACATGCCACCAACTCCACATTCTCAGGCAACTTCAGCGCCACAGCCGTTTTCAGATAGCCCTCAATGCAAAGGCTCTAGACGCAAATACTGGTGTGAGAGCTAATTCAATCAAGGAAACACTGCATGTTGGTGAAGGGCATATTGAAGAAGGATCAGCCGAGTGGTTCTTGTGGGAGAACAACTCCATTTGGCTCACTAACTTCACACACCATCAGGCTTCCAAGCAGCTCTCAAGGAAACTCAGTTTTCACACTCTATGCTTAGTGCCCTTTGAGTGCATTATCTAGGAATGAACCTGGTAGACATCCCACACAAACAAATGCTCCACATGCGGGTTTCACATGCCACCAACTCCACATTCTCAGGCAACTTCAGCGCCACAGCCGTTTTCAGATAGCCCTCAATGCAAAGGCTCTAGACACAAATATTGGTGTCAGAGCTAATTGAATCAAGGAAACACTGCATGTTGGTGAAGGGCATATTGAAGAAGGATCAGCCGAGTGGTTCTTGTGGGAGAACAACTCCATTTGGCTCACTAACTTCACACACCATCAGGCTTCCAAGCAGCTCTCAAGGAAACTCAGTTTTCACACTCTATGCTTAGTGCCCTTTGAGTGCATTATCTAGGAATGAACCTGGTAGAGCATCCCACACAAACGAATGCTCCACATGCGGGTTTCACATGCCACCAACTCCACATTCACAGGCAACTTCAGCGCCACACCCGTTTTCAGATAGCCCTCAATGCAAAGGCTCTAGACGCAAATATTGGTGTGAGAGCTAATTCAATCAAGGAAACACTGCATGTTGGTGAAGGGCATATTGAAGAAGGATCAGCCGAGTGGTTCTTGTGGGAGAATAACACCATTTGGCTCACTAACTTCACACACCATCACGCTTCCAAGCAGCTCTCAAGGAAACTCAGTTTTCACACTCTAGGCTTAGTGCCCTTTGAGTGCCTTATCTAGGAATGAACCTAGCAGAGCATCCCACACAAACGAATGCTCCACATGCGGGTTTCACATGCCACCAACTCCACATTCTCAGGCAACTTCAGCGCCACAGCCGTTTTCAGATAGCCCTCAATGCAAAGGCTCTAGACGCAAATATTGGTGTGAGAGCTAATTCAATCAAGGAAACACTGCATGTTGGTGAAGGGCATATTGAAGAAGGATCAGCCGAGTGGTTCTTGTGGGAGAACAACTCCATTTGGCTCACTAACTTCACACACCATCAGGCTTCCAAGCAGCTCTCAAGGAAACTCAGTTTTCACACTCTATGCTTAGTGCCCTTTGAGTGCATTATCTAGGAATGAACCTGGTAGAGCATCCCACACAAACGAATGCTCCACATGCGGGTTTCACATGCCACCAACTCCACATTGACAGGCAACTTCAGCGCCACAGCCGTTTTCAGATAGCCCTCAATGCAAAGGCTCTAGACGCAAATATTGGTGTGAGAGCTAATTCAATCAAGGAAACACTGCATGTTGGTGAAGGGCATAATGATGAAGGATCAGCCAAGAGGTTCTTGTGGAAGAACAACTCCATTTGGCTCACTAACTTCACACACCATCAGGCTTCCAAGCAGCTCTCAAGGAAACTCAGTTTTCACAATCTAGGCTTAGTGCCCTTTGAGTGCATTATCTAGGAATGAACCTGGTAGAGCATCCCACACAAACGAATGCTCCACATGCTGGTTTCACATGCCACCAATTCCACATTCACAGGCAACTTCAGCGCCACAGCCGTTTTCAGATAGCCCTCAATGCAAAGGCTCTAGACGCAAATATTGGTGTGAGAGCTAATTCAATCAAGGAAACACTGCATGTTGGTGAAGGGCATATTGAAGAAGGATCAGCTGAGTGGTTCTTGTGGGAGAACAACTCCATTTGGCTCACTAACTTCACACACCATCAGGCTTCCAAGCAGCTCTCAAGGAAACTCAGTTTTCACACTCTATGGTTAGTGCCCTTTGAGTGCATTATCTAGGAATGAACCTGGTAGAGCATCCCACACAAACGAATGCTCCACATGCGGGTTTCACATGCCACCAACTCCACATTGACAGGCAACTTCAGCGCCGCAGCCGTTTTCAGATAGCCCTCAATGCAAAGGCTCTAGACGCAAATACTGGTGTGAGAGCTAATTCAATCAAGGAAACACTGCATGTTGGTGAAGGGCATATTGAAGAAGTATCAGCCGAGTGGTTCTTGTGGGAGAACAACTCCATTTGGCTCACTAACTTCACACACCATCAGGCTTCCAAGCAGCTCTCAAGGAAACTCAGTTTTCACACTCTATGCTTAGTGCCCTTTGAGTGCCTAGGACTGAAATGAAGCTGGTAGAGCATCCCACACAAACAAATGCTCCACATGCGGGTTTCACATGCCACCAACTCCACATTCTCAGGCAACTTCAGCGCCACAGCCGTTTTCAGATAGCCCTCAATGCAAAGGCTCTAGACGCAAATATTGGTGTGAGAGCTAATTCAATCAAGGAAACACTGCATGTTGGTGAAGGGCATATTGAAGAAGGATCAGCCGAGTGGTTCTTGTGGGAGAACAACTCCATTTGGCTCACTAACTTCACACACCATCAGGCTTCCAAGCAGCTCTCAAGGAAACTCAGTTTTCACACTCTATGCTTATTGCCCTTTGAGTGCATTATCTAGGAATGAACCTGGTAGAGCATCCCACACAAACGAATGCTCCACATATGGGTTTCACATGCCACCAACTCCACATTGACAGGCAACTTCAGCGCGACAGCCGTTTTCAGATAGCCCTCAATGCAAAGGCTCTAGACGCAAATATTGGTGTGAGAGCTAATTCAATCAAGGAAACACTGCATGTTAGTGAAGGGCATATTGAAGAAGGATCAGCCGAGTGGTTCTTGTGGGAGAACAACTCCATTTGGCTCACTAACTTCACACACCATCAGGCTTCCAAGCAGCTCTCAAGGAAACTCAGTTTTCACACTCTAGGCTTAGTGCCCTTTGAGTGCATTATCTAGGAATGAAACTGGTAGAGCATCCCACACAAACGAATGCTCCACATGCGGGTTTCACATGCCTCAACTCCACATTCTCAGGCAAATTCAGCGCCACAGCCATTTTCAGATAGCCCTCAATGCAAAGGCTCTAGACGCAAATATTGGTGTGAGAGCTAATTCAATCAAGGAAACACTGCATGTTGGTGAAGGGCATATTGAAGAAGGATCAGCCAAGTGGATCTTGTGGGAGAACAACTCCATTTGGCTCACGAACTTCACACACCATCAGGCTTCCAAGCAGCTCTCAAGGAAACTCAGTTTTCAAACTCTATGGTTAGTGCCCTTTGAGTGCATTATCTAGGAATGAACCTGGTAGAGCATCCCACACAAACGAATGCTCCACATGCGGGTTTCACATGCCACCAACTCCACATTCTCAGGCAACTTCAGCGCCACAGCCGTTTTCAGATAGCCCTCAATGCAAAGGCTCTAGACGCAAATATTGGTGTGAGAGCTAATTCAATCAAGGAAACACTGCATGTTAGTGAAGGGCATATTGAAGAAGGATCAGCCGAGTGGTTCTTGTGGGAGAACAACTCCATTTGGCTCACTAACGTCACACACAATAAGGCTTCCAAGCAGCTCTCAAGGAAACTCAGTTTTCACACTCTATGCTTAGTGCCCTTTGAGTGCATTATCTAGGAATGAACCTGGTAGAGCATCCCACACAAACGAATGCTCCACATGCGGGTTTCACATGCCACCAACTCCACATTCTCAGGCAACTTCAGCGCCACAGCCGTTTTCAGATAGCCCTCAATGCAAAGGCTCTAGACGCAAATATTGGTGTGAGAGCTAATTCAATCAAGGAAACACTGCATGTTGGTGAAGGGCATATTGAAGAAGGATCAGCTGAGTGGTTCTTGTGGGAGAACAACTCCATTTGGCTCACTAACTTCACACACCATCAGGCTTCCAAGCAGCTCTCAAGGAAACTCAGTTTTCACACTCTATGCTTAGTGCCCTTTGAGTGCATTATCTAGGAATGAACCTGGTAGAGCATCCCACACAAACGAATGCTCCACATGCGGGTTTCACATGCCACCAACTCCACATTGACAGGCAACTTCAGCGCCACAGCCGTTTTCAGATAGCCCTCAATGCAAAGGATCTAGACGCAAATACTGGTGTGAGAGCTAATTCAATCAAGGAAACACTGCATGTTGGTGAAGGGCATATTGAAGAAGGATCAGCCGGTGGTTCTTATGGGAGAACAACTCCATTTGGCTCACTAACTTCACACACCATCCGGCTTCCAAGCAGCTCTCAAGGAAACTCAGTTTTCACACTCTATGCTTAGTGCCTTTTGAGTACCTAGGGCTGAAATGAAGGTTGGTGAGCATCCCACACAAACAAATGCTCCACATGCGGGTTTCACATGCCACCAACTCCACATTCACAGGCAACTTCAGTGCCACAGCCGTTTTCAGATAGCCCTCAATGCAAAGGCTCTAGACGCAAATATTGGTGTGAGAGCTAATTCAATCAAGGAAACACTGCATGTTGATGAAGGGCATATTGAAGAAGGATCAGCCGAGTGGTTCTTTTGGGAGAACAACTCCATTTGGCTCACTAACTTCACACACCATCAGGCTTCCAAGCAGCTCTCAAGGAAACTCAGTTTTCACACTCTATGCTTAGTGCCCTTTGAGTGCATTATCTAGGAATGACCTGGTAGAGCATCCCACACAAACGAATGCTCCACATGCGGGTTTCACATGCCACCAACTCCACATTCTCAGGCAACTTCAGCGCCACAGCCGTTTTCAGATAGCCCTCAATGCAAAGGCTCTAGACGCAAATATTGGTGTGAGAGCTAATTCAATCAAGGAAACACCGCATGTTGGTGAAGGGCATAGTGAAGAAGGATCAGCCTAATGGTTCTTGTGGGAGAACAACTCCATTTGGCTCACTAACTTCACACACCATCAGGCTTCCAAGCAGCTCTCAAGGAGAAACTCAGTTTTCACACTTTATGCTTAGTGCCCTTTGAGTGCCTAGGACTGAAATGAAGCTGGTAGAGCATCCCACACAAACGAATGCTCCACATGCGGGTTTCACAAGCCACCAACTCCACATTCTCAGGCAAATTCAGCGCCACAGCCGTTTTCTGATAGCCCTCAATGCAAAGGCTCTAGACGCAAATATTGGTGTGAGAGCTAATTCAATCAAGGAAACACTGCATGTTGGTGAAGGGCATATTGAAGAAGGATCAGCCGAGTGGTTCTTGTGGGAGAACAACTCCATTTGGCTCATTAACTTCACACACCATCAGGCTTCCAAGCAGCTCTCAAGGAAACTCAGTTTTCACACTCTAGGCTTAGTGCCCTTTGAGTGCATTATCTAGGAATGAACCTGGTAGAGCATCCCACACAAACGAATGCTCCACATGCGGGTTTCACATGCCACCAACTCCACATTCTCAGGCAACTTCAGCGCCACAGCCATTTTCAGATAGCCCTCAATGCAAAGGCTCTAGACGCAAATATTGGTGTGAGAGCTAATTCAATCAAGGAAACACTGCATGTTGGTGAAGGGCATATTGAAGAAGGATCAGCCGAGTGGTTCTTGTGGGAGAACAACTCCATTTGGCTCACTAACTTCACACACCATCAGGCTTCCAAGCAGCTCTCAAGGAAACTCAGTTTTCACACTCTAGGCTTAGTGCCCTTTGAGTGCATTATCTAGGAATGAACCTGGTAGAGCATCCCACACAAACAAATGCTCCACATGCGGGTTTCACATGCCACCAACTCCACATTCACAGGCAACTTCAGCGCCACAGCCGTTTTCAGATAGCCCTCAATGCAAAGGCTCTAGACACAAATATTGTTGTGAGAGCTAATTCAATCAAGGAAACACTGCATGTTGGTGAAGGGCATATTGAAGAAGGATCAGCCGAGTGGTTCTTGTGGGAGAACAACTCCATTTGGCTCACTAACTTCACACACCATCAGGCTTCCAAGCAGCTCTCAAGGAAACTCAGTTTTCACACTCTATGCTTAGTGCCCTTTGAGTGCATTATCTAGGAATGAACCTGGTAGAGCATCCCACACAAACGAATGCTCCACATGCGGGTTTCACATGCCACCAACTCCACATTCTCAGGCAACTTCAGCGCCACAGCCGTTTTCAGATAGCCCTCAATGCAAAGGCTCTAGACGCAAATACTGGTGTGAGAGCTAATTCAATCAAGGAAACACTGCATGTTGGTGAAGGGCATATTGAAGAAGGATCAGCCGAGTGGTTCTTGTGGGAGAACAACTCCATTTGGCTCACTAACTTCACACACCATCAGGCTTCCAAGCAGCTCTCAAGGAAACTCAGTTTTCACACTCTATGCTTAGTGCCCTTTGAGTGCATTATCTAAGAATGAACCTGGTAGAGCATCCCACACAAACGAATAGCTCCACATGCGGGTTTCACATGCCGCCAACTCCACATTCACAGGCAACTTCAGCGCCACAGCCGTTTTCAGATAGCCCCACAATGCAAAGGCTCTAGGACGCAAATATTGGTGTACTAATTCAATCAAGGAAACACTGCATGTTTGTGAAGGGCATATTGAAGAAGGATCAGCCGAGTGGTTCTTGTGGGAGAACAACTCCATTTGGCTCACTAACTTCACACACCATCAGGTTTCCAAGCAGCTCTCAAGGAAACTCAGTTTTCACACTCTAGGCTTAGTGCCCTTTGAGTGCATAGTGCATTATCTAGGAATTAACCTGGTAGAGCATCCCACACAAACGAATGCTCCACATGCGGGTTTCACATGCCACCAACTCCACATTCTCAGGTAACTTCAGCGCCACAGCCGTTTTCAGATAGCCCTCAATGCAAAGGCTCTAGACGCAAATATCTGTGTGAGAGCTAATTCAATCAAGGAAACACTGCATGTTGGTGAAGGGCATATTGAAGAAGGATCAACCGAGTGGTTCTTGTGGGAGAACAACTCCATTTGGCTCACTAACTTCACACACCATCAGGCTTCCAAGCAGCTCTCAAGGAAACTCAGTTTTCACACTCTAAGCTTAGTGCCCTTTGAGTGCATTATCTAGGAATGAACCTGGTAGAGCATCCCACACAAACGAATGCTCCACCTGCGGGTTTCACATGCCACCAACTCCACATTCTCAGGCAGCTTCAGCGCCACACCCGTTTTCAGATAGCCCTCAATGCAAAGGCTGTAGACGCAAATATTGGTGTGAGAGCTAATTCAATCAAGGAAACACTGCATGTTGGTGAAGGGCATATTGAAGAAGGATCAGCCGAATGGTTCTTGTGGGTGAACAACTCCATTTGGCTCACTAACTTCACACACGATCAGGCTTCCAAGCAGCTCTCAAGGAAACTCAGTTTTCACACTTTATGCTTAGGGCCCTTTGAGTGCCTAGGACTGAAATGAAGCTGGGTAGAGCATCCCACACAAACAAATGCTCCACATGCGGGTTTTCACATGCCACCAACTCCACATTCTCAGGCAACTTCAGCGCCACAGCCGTTTTCAGATAGCCCTCAATGCAAAGGCTCTAGACGCAAATATTGGTGTGAGAGCTAATTCAATCAAGGAAACACTGCATGTTGGTGAAGGGCATATTGAAGAAGGATCAGCCGAGTGGTTCTTGTGGGAGAACAACTCCATTTGGCTCACTAACTTCACACACCATCAGGCTTCCAAGCAGCTCTCAAAGAAACTCAGTTTTCACACTCTATGCTTAGTGCCCTTTGAGTGCATTATCTAGGATTGAACCTGGTAGAGCATCCCACACAAACGAATGCTCCACATGCGGGTTTCACATGCCACCAACTCCACATTCTCAGGCAACATCAGCGCCACAGCCGTTTTCAGATAGCGCTCAATGCAAAGGCTCTAGACGCAAATACTGGTGTGAGAGCTAATTCAATCAAGGAAACACTGCATGTTGGTGAAGGGCATATTGAAGAAGGATCAGCCGAGTGGTTCTTGTGGGAGAACAACTCCATTTGGCTCACTAACTTCACACACCATCAGGCTTCCAAGCAGCTCTCAAGGAAACTCAGTTTTCACACTCTATGCTTAGTGCCCTTTGAGTGCATTATCTAGGAATGAACCTGGTAGAGCATCCCACACAAACGAATGCTCCACATGCGGGTTTCACATGCCACCAACTCCACATTCTCAGGCAACTTCAGCACCACAGCCGTTTTCAGATAGCCCTCAATGCAAAGGCTCTAGACGCAAATATTGGTGTGAGAGCTAATTCAATCAAGGAAACACTGCATGTTGGTGAAGGGCATATTGAAGAAGGATCAGCCGAGTGGTTCTTGTGGGAGAACAACTCCATTTGGCTCACTAACTTCACACACCATCAGGCTTCCAAGCAGCTCTCAAGGAAACTCAGTTTTCACACTCTATGCTTAGTGCCCTTTGAGTGCATTATCTAGGAATGAACCTGGTAGAGCATCCCACACAAACGAATGCTCCACATGCGGGTTTCACATGCCACCAACTCCACATTCTCAGGCAACTTCAGCGCCACAGCCGTTTTCAGATAGCCCTCAATGCAAAGGCTCTAGACGCAAATATTGGTGTGAGAGCTAATTCAATCAAGGAAACACTGCATGTTGGTGAAGGGCATGGTGAAGAAGGATCAGCTGAATGGTTCTTGTGGGAGAACAACTCCATTTGGCTCACTAACTTCACACACCATCAGGCTTCCAAGCAGCTCTCAAGGAAACTCAGTTTTCACACTTTATGCTTAGTGCCCTTTGAGTGCCTAGGACTGAAATGAAGCTGGTAGAGCATCCCACACAAACGAATGCTCCACATGCGGGTTTCACATGCCACCAACTCCACATTCACAGGCAACTTCAGCGCCACAGCCGTTTTCAGATAGCCCTCAATGCAAAGGCTCTAGACGCAAATATTGGTGTGAGAGCTAATTCAATCAAGGAAACACTGCATGTTGGTGAAGGGCATATTGAAGAAGGATCAGCCGAGTGGTTCTTGTGGGAGAACAACTCCATTTGGCTCACTAACTTCACATACCATCAGGCTTCCAAGCAGCTCTCAAGGAAACTCAGTTTTCACACTCTATGCTTAGTGCCCTTTGAGTCCATTATCTGGGAATGAACCAGATAGAGCATCCCACACAAACGAATGCTCCACATGTGGGTTTCACATGCCACCAACTCCACATTCACAGGCAACTTCAGCGCCACACCCGTTTTCAGATAGCCCTCAATGCAAAGGCTCTAGACACAAATATTGGTGTGAGAGCTAATTCAATCAAGGAAACACCGCATGTTGGTGAAGGGCATATTGAAGAAGGATCAGCCGAATGGTTCTTGTGGGAGAACAACTCCATTTGGCTCACTAACTTCACACACCATCAGGCTTCCAAGCAGCTCTCAAGGAAACTCAGTTTTCACACTCTATGCTTAGTGCCCTTTGAGTGCATTATCTAGGAATGAACCTGGTAGAGCATCCCACAAAAACGAATGCTCCACATGTGGGTTTCACATGCCACCAACTCCACATTCTCAGGCAACTTCAGCGCCACAGCCGTTTTCAGATAGCCCTCAATGCAAAGGCTCTAGACGCAAATATTGGTGTGAGAGCTAATTCAATCAAGGAAACACTGCATGTTGGTGAAGGGCATATTGAAGAAGGATCAGCCGAGTGGTTCTTGTGGGAGAACAACTCCATTTGGCTCACTAACTTCACACACCATCAGGCTTCCAAGCAGCTCTCAAGGAAACTCAGTTTTCACACTCTATGCTTAGTGCCCTTTGAGTGCATTATCTAGGAATGAACCTGATAGATCATCCAAACAAACAAATGCTCCACATGCGGGTTTCACATGCCACCAACTCCACATTCACAGGCAACTTCAGCGGCACAGCCGTTTTCAGATAGCCCTCAATGCAAAGGCTCTAGACACAAATATTGGTGTGAGAGCTAATTCAATCAAGGAAACACTGCATGTTGGTGAAGGGCATATTGAAGAAGGATCAGCCGAGTGGTTCTTGTGGGAGAACAACTCCATTTGGCTCACTAACTTCACACACCATCAGGCTTCCAAGCAGCTCTCAAGGAAACTCAGTTTTCACACTCTAGGCTTAGTGCCCTTTGAGTGCATTATCTAGGAATGAACCTGGTAGAGCATCCCACACAAACGAATGCTCCACATGCGGGTTTCACATGCCACCAATTCCACATTCTCAGGCAAATTCAGCGCCACAGCCGTTTTCAGATAGCCCTCAATGCAAAGGCTCTAGACGCAAATATTGGTGTGAGAGCTAATTCAATCAAGGAAACACTGCATGTTGGTGAAGGGCATATTGAAGAAGGATCAGCCGAGTGGTTCTTGTGGGAGAACAACTCCATTTGGCTCACTAACTTCACACACCATCAGGCTTCCAAGCAGCTCTCAAGGAAACTCAGTTTTCACACTCTATGCTTAGTGCCCTTTGAGTGCATTATCTAGGAATGAACCTGGTAGAGCATCCCACACAAACGAATGCTCCACATGCGGGTTTCACATGCCACCAACTCCACATTCTCAGGCAACTTCAGCGCCACACCCGTTTTCAGATAGCCCTCAATGCAAAGGCTCTAGACACAAATATTGGTGTGAGAGCTAATTCAATCAAGGAAACACTGCATGTTGGTGAAGGGCATATTGAAGAAGGATCAGCCGAGTGGTTCTTGTGGGAGAACAACTCCATTTGGCTCACTAACTTCACACACCATCAGGCTTCCAAGCAGCTCTCAAGGAAACTCAGTTTTCACACTCTATGCTTAGTGCCCTTTGAGTGCATTATCTAGGAATGAACCTGGTAGAGCATCCCACACAAACGAATGCTCCACATGCGGGTTTCACATGCCACCAACTCCACATTCTCAGGCAACTTCAGCGCCACAGCCGTTTTCAGATAGCCCTCAATGCAAAGGCTCTAGACACAAATATTGGTGTGAGAGCTAATTCAATCAAGGAAACACTGCATGTTGGTGAAGGGCATATTGAAGAAGGATCAGCCGAGTGGTTCTTGTGGGAGAACAACTCCATTTGGCTCACTAACTTCACACACCATCAGGCTTCCAAGCAGCTCTCAAGGAAACTCAGTTTTCACACTCTATGCTTAGTGCCCTTTGAGTGCATTATCTAGGAATGAACCTGGTAGAGCATCCCACACAAACGAATGCTCCACATGCGGGTTTCACATGCCACCAACTCCACATTCTCAGGCAACTTCAGCGCCACAGCCGTTTTCAGATAGCCCTCAATGCAAAGGCTCTAGACGCAAATATTGGTGTGAGAGCTAATTCAATCAAGGAAACACTGCATGTTGGTGAAGGGCATATTGAAGAAGGATCAGCCGAGTGGTTCTTGTGGGAGAACAACTCCATTTGGCTCACTAACTTCACACACCATCAGGCTTCCAAGCAGCTCTCAAGGAAACTCAGTTTTCACACTCTAGGCTTAGTGCCCTTTGAGTGCATTATCTAGGAATGAACCTGGTAGAGCATCCCACACAAACGAATACTCCACATGCGGGTTTCACATGCCACCAACTCCACATTCTCAGGCAACTTCAGCGCCACAGCCATTTTCAGATAGCCCTCAATGCAAAGGCTCTAGATGCAAATATTGGTGTGAGAGCTAATTCAATCAAGGAAACACTGCATGTTGGTGAAGGGCATATTGAAGAATGATTGGCCGAGTGGTTCTTGTGGGAGAACAACTCCATTTGGCTCACTAACTTCACACACCATCAGGCTTCCAAGCAGCTCTCAAAGAAACTCAGTTTTCACACTCTATGCTTAGTGCCCTTTGAGTGCATTATCTAGGATTGAACCTGGTAGAGCATCCCACACAAACGAATGCTCCACATGCGGGTTTCACATGCCACCAACTCCACATTCTCAGGCAACATCAGCGCCACAGCCGTTTTCAGATAGCCCTCAATGCAAAGGCTCTAGACGCAAATACTGGTGTGAGAGCTAATTCAATCAAGGAAACACTGCATGTTGGTGAAGGGCATATTGAAGAAGGATCAGCCGAGTGGTTCTTGTGGGAGAACAACTCCATTTGGCTCACTAACTTCACACACCATCAGGCTTCCAAGCAGCTCTCAAGGAAACTCAGTTTTCACACTCTATGCTTAGTGCCCTTTGAGTGCATTATCTAGGAATGAACCTGGTAGAGCATCCCACACAAACGAATGCTCCACATGCGGGTTTCACATGCCACCAACTCCACATTCTCAGGCAACTTCAGCACCACAGCCGTTTTCAGATAGCCCTCAATGCAAAGGCTCTAGACGCAAATATTGGTGTGAGAGCTAATTCAATCAAGGAAACACTGCATGTTGGTGATGGGCATATTGAAGAAGGATCAGCCGAGTGGTTCTTGTGGGAGAACAACTCCATTTGGCTCACTAACTTCACACACCATCAGGCTTCCAAGCAGCTCTCAAGGAAACTCAGTTTTCACACTCTAGGCTTAGTGCCCTTTGAGTGCATTATCTAGGAATGAACCTGGTAGAGCATCCCACACAAACGAATGCTCCACATGCGGTTTTCACATGCCACCAACTCCACATTCTCAGGCAACTTCAGCGCCACTGCGGTTTTCAGATAGCCCTCAGTGCAAAGGCTCTAGACGCAAATATTGGTGTGAGAGCTAATTCAATCAAGGAAACACTGCATGTTGGTGAAGGGCATATTGAAGAAGGATGAGCTGAGTGGTTCTTGTGGGAGAACAACTCCATTTGGCTCACTAACTTCACACACCATCAGGCTTCCAAGCAGCTCTCAAGGAAACTCAGTTTTCACACTCTATGCTTAGTGCCCTTTGTTGAGTGCATTATCTAGGAATGAACCTGGTAGAGCATCCCACACAAACGAATGCTCCACATGCGGGTTTCACATGCCACCAACTCCACATTCTCAGGCAACTTCAGCGCCACAGCCGTTTTCAGATAGCCCTCAATGCAAAGGCTCTAGACGCCAATATTGGTGTGAGAGCTAATTCAATCAAGGAAACACTGCATGTTGGTGAAGGGCATATTGAAGAAGGATCAGCCGAGTGGTTCTTGTGGGAGAACAACTCCATTTGGCTCACTAACTTCACACACCATCAGGCTTCCAAGCAGCTCTCAAGGAAACTCAGTTTTCACACTCTATGCTTAGTGCCCTTTGAGTGCATTATCTAGGAATGAACCTGGTAGAGCATCCCACACAAACGAATGCTCCACATGCGGGTTTCACATGCCACCAACTCCACATTCTCAGGCAACTTCAGCGCCACAGCCGTTTTCAGATAGCCCTCAATGCAAAGGCTCTAGACGCAAATATTTGTGTGAGAGCTAATTCAATCAAGGAAACACTGCATGTTGGTGAAGGGCATATTGAAGAAGGATCAGCCGAGTGGTTCTTGTGGGAGAACAACTCCATTTGGCTCATTAACTTCACACACCATCAGGCTTCCAAGCAGCTCTCAAGGAAACTCAGTTTTCACACTCTATGCTTAGTGCCCTTTGAGTGCATTATCTAGGAATGAACCTGGTAGAGCATCCCACACAAACGAATGCTCCACATGCGGGTTTCACATGCCACCAACTCCACATTCTCAGGCAACTTCAGCGCCACAGCCGTTTTCAGATAGCCCTCAATGCAAAGGCTCTAGACGCAAATACTGGTGTGAGAGCTAATTCAATCAAGGAAACACTGCATGTTGGTGAAGGGCATATTGAAGAAGGATCAGCCGAGTGGTTCTTGTGGGAGAACAACTCCATTTGGCTCACTAACTTCACACACCATCAGGCTTCCAAGCAGCTCTCAAGGAAACTTAGTTTTGACACTCTAGGCTTAATGCCCTTTGAGTGCATTATCTAGGAATGAACCTGGTAGAGCATCCCACACAAACGAATGCTACACATGCGGGTTTCACATGCCACCAACTCCACATTCTCAGGCAACTTCAGCGCCACAGCCGTTTTCAGATAGCCCTCAATGCAAAGGCTCTAGACACAAATACTGGTGTGAGAGCTAATTCAATCAAGGAAACACTGCATGTTGGTGAAGGGCATAATGAAGAAGGATCAGCCAAGTGGTTCTTGTGGGAGAACAACTCCATTTGGCACACTAACTTCACACACCATCAGGCTTCCCAGCAGCTCTCAAGGAAACTCAGTTTTCACACTCTAGGCTTAGTGCCCTTTGAGTGCATTATCTAGGAATGAACCTGGTAGAGCATCCCACACAAACGAATGCTCCACATGCGGGTTTCACATGCCACCAACTCCACATTCACAGGCAACCTTCAGCGCCACAGCCGTTTTCCAGATAGCCCTCAATGCAAAGGCTCTAGACGCAAATACTGGTGTGAGAGCCTAATTCAATCAAGGAAACACTGCATGTTGGTGAAGGGCATATTGAAGAAGGATCAGCCGAGTGGTTCTTGTGGGGAGAACAACTCCATTTGGCTCACTAACTTCACACACCATCAGGCTTCCAAGCAGCTCTCAAGGAAACTCAGTTTTCACACTCTATGCTTAGTGCCCTTTTGTTGAGTGCATTATCTATGAATGAACCTGGTAGAGCATCCCACACAAACGAATGCTCCACATGCGGGTTTCACATGCCACCAACTCCACATTCACAGGCAACTTCAGCGCCACTGCCGTTTTCAGATAGCCCTCAATGCAAAGGCTCTAGACGCAAATACTGGTGTGAGAGCTAATTCAATCAAGGACAACACTGCATGTTGGTGAAGGGCATATTGAAGAAGGATCAGCCGAGTGGTTCTTGTGGGAGAACAACTCCATTTGGCTCACTAACTTCACACACCATCAGGCTTCCAAGCAGCTCTCAAGGAAACTCAGATTTCACACTATATGCTTAGTGCCCTTTGAGTACATAGGACTGACATGAAGGTTGGTGAGCATCCCACACAAACGACTTGCTCCACATGCGGGTTTCAACATGTCACCAACTCCACATTCTCAGGCAACTTCAGCGCCACAGCCGTTTTCAGATAGCCCTCAATGCAAAGGCTCTAGACGCAAATACTTCTGTGAGAGCTAATTCAATCAAGGAAACAATGCATGTTGGTGAAGGGCATATTGAAGAAGTATCAGCTGAGTGGTTCTTGTGGGAGAACAACTCCATTTGGCTCACTAACTTCACACACCATCAGGCTTCCAAGCAGCTCTCAAGGAAACTCAGTTTTCACACTCTATGCTTAGTGCCCTTTGAGAGCTTTATCTAGGAATGAACCTGGTAGAGCATCCCACACAAACGAATGCTCCACAATGCGGGTTTCAGATGCCACCAACTCCACATTCTCAGGCAACTTCAGCGCCACAGCCATTTTCAGATAGCCCTCAATGCAAAGGCTCTAGACGCAAATATTGGTGTGAGAGCTAATTCAATCAAGGAAACACTGCATGTTGGTGAAGGGCATATTGAAGAAGGATCAGCTGAGTGGTTCTTGTGGGAGAACAACTCCATTTGGCTCACTAACTTCACACACCATCAGGCTTCCAAGCAGCTCTCAAGGAAACTCAGTTTTCACACTCTATGCTTAGTGCCCTTTGAGTGCATTATCTAGGAATGAACCTGGTAGAGCATCCCACACAAACGAATGCTCCACAATGCGGGTTTCACATGCCACCAACTCCACATTCTCAGGCAACTTCAGCGCCACAGCCGTTTTCAGATAGCCCTCCATGCAAAGGCTCTAGACGCAAATATTGGTGTGAGAGCTAATTCAATCAAGGAAACACTGCATGTTGGTGAAGGGCATATTGAAGAAGGATGAGCTGAGTGGTTCTTGTGGGAGAACAACTCCATTTGGCTCACTAACTTCACACACCATCAGGCTTCCAAGCAGCTCTCAAGGAAACTCAGTTTTCACACTCTATGCTTAGTGCCCTTTGAGTGCATTATCTAGGATTGAACCTGGTAGAGCATCCCACACAAACGAATGCTCCACATGCGGGTTTTACATGCCACCAACTCCACATTCTCAGGCAACTTCAGCGCCACAGCCGTTTTCAGATAGCCCTCAATGCAAAGGCTCTAGACGCAAATACTGGTGTGAGAGCTAATTCAATCAAGGAAACACTGCATGTTGGTGAAGGGCATATTGAAGAAGGATCAGCCGAGTGGTTCTTGTGGGAGAACAACTCCATTTGGCACACTAACTTCACACACCATCAGGCTTCCAAGCAGCTCTCAAGGAAACTCAGTTTTCACACTATATGCTTAGTGCCTTTTGAGTACCTAGGACTGAAATGAAGGTTGGTGAGCATCCCACACAAACGAATGCTCCACATGCGGGTTTCACATGCCACCAACTCCACATTCTCAGGCAACTTCAGCGTCACAGCCGTTTTCAGATAGCCCTCAATGCAAAGGCTCTAGACACAAATATTGGTGTGAGAGCTAATTCAATCAAGGAAACACTGCATTTTGGTGAAGGGCATATTGAAGAAGGATCAGCCGAGTGGTTCTTGTGGGAGAACAACTCCATTTGGCTCACTAACTTCACACACCATCAGGCTTCCAAGCAGCTCTCAAGGAAACTCAGTTTTCACACTCTATGCTTAGTGCCCTTTGAGTGCATTATCTAGGATTGAACCTGGTAGAGCATCCCACACAAACGAATGCTCCACATGCGGGTTTCACATGCCACCAACTCCACATTCACAGGCAACTTCAGCGCCACAGCCGTTTTCAGATAGCCCTCAATGCAAAGGCTCTAGACGCAAATACTTCTGTGAGAGCTAATTCAATCAAGGAAACAATGCATGTTGGTGAAGGGCATATTGAAGAAGTATCAGCTGAGTGGTTCTTGTGGGAGAACAACTCCATTTGGCTCACTAACTTCACACACCATCAGGCTTCCAAGCAGCTCTCAAGGAAACTCAGTTTTCACACTCTAGGCTTAGTGCCCTTTGAGTGCATTATCTATGAATGAACCTGGTAGAGCATCCCACACAAACGAATGCTCCACATGCGGGTTTCACATGCCACCAACTCCACATTCTCAGGCAACTTCAGCGCCACAGCCGTTTTCAGATAGCCCTCAGTGCAAAGGCTCTAGACGCAAATATTGGTGTGAGAGCTAATTCAATCAAGGAAACACTGCATGTTGGTGAAGGGCATATTGAAGAAGGATCAGCTGAGTGGTTCTTGTGGGAGAACAACTCCATTTGGCTCACTAACTTCACACACCATCAGGCTTCCAAGCAGCTCTCAAGGAAACTCAGTTTTCACACTCTATGCTTAGTGCCCTTTGAGTGCATTATCTAGGAATGAACCTGGTAGAGCATCCCACACAAACGAATGTTCCACATGCGGGTTTCACATGCCACCAACTCCACATTCACAGGCAACTTCAGCGCCACAGCCGTTTTCAGATAGCCCTCAATGCAAAGGCTCTAGACGCAAATACTGGTGTGAGAGCTAATTCAATCAAGGAAACACTGCATGTTGGTGAAGGGCATATTGAAGAAGGATCAGCCGAGTGGTTCTTGTGGGAGAACAACTCCATTTGGCACACTAACTTCACACACCATCAGGCTTCCAAGCAGCTCTCAAGGAAACTCAGTTTTCACACTATATGCTTAGTGCCTTTTGAGTACATAGGACTGACATGAAGGTTGGTGAGCATCCCACACAAACGAATGCTCCACATGCGGGTTTCACATGTCACCAACTCCACATTCTTAGGCAACTTCAGCGCCACAGCCGTTTTCAGATAGCCCTCAATGCAAAGGCTCTAGACACAAATATTGGTGTGAGAGCTAATTCAATCAAGGAAACACTGCATGTTGGTGAAGGGCATATTGAAGAAGGATCAGCCGAGTGGTTCTTGTGGGAGAACAACTCCATTTGGCTCACTAACTTCACACACCATCAGGCTTCCAAGCAGCTCTCAAGCTCAGTTTTCACACTCTATGCTTAGTGCCCTTTGAGTGCATTATCTAGGAATGAACCTGGTAGAGCATCCCACACAAACGAATGCTCCACATGCGGGTTTCACATGCCACCAACTCCACATTCTCAGGCAACTTCAGCGCCACAGCCGTTTTCAGATAGCCCTCAATGCAAAGGCTCTAGACGCAAATATTGGTGTGAGAGCTAATTCAATCAAGGAAACACTGCATGTTGGTGAAGGGCATATTGAAGAAGGATCAGCCGAGTGGTTCTTGTGGGAGAACAACTCCATTTGGCTCATTAACTTCACACACCATCAGGCTTCCAAGCAGCTCTCAAGGAAACTCAGTTTTCACACTCTATGCTTAGTGCCCTTTGAGTGCATTATCTAGGAATGAACCTGGTAGAGCATCCCACACAAACGAATGCTCCACATGCGGGTTTCACA